>NW_027512013.1:0-18704 GCF_048772815.1 Callospermophilus lateralis | reverse complement strand
CGAACTGCATCTGTCAATATAGGAGAAAACAGAGTGAAACCTAAAAATTCAAACTGTTACTGCAAACGAATGCTTCAACCTAGAAGAACGAAACTAGGGCATCCAAGTTTGATTGGTGTACTGCTCATTACCTGAAAGTATCATGAAGGTCGGAAGAAAAAATATATGTTGTGATTTCAGGAAACTGTAGTTTTTTGGCAGCCTAACAACGCCTTTCATTGAATGAGTTATCCTCCAGTCTCTGCTTAAGGCTACATCAAGAGGAAACAAACCTTAGAGATAGAACGTAGAACTACTGTATAGTGTCAAGTTTCAAGAAGCTAGCACAAACCGTGTTGATTTGAGTTCGAACTGCATCTGTCAATATAGGAGAAAACAGAGTGAGACCTAAAAATTCAAACTGTTACTGCAAACAAATGCTTCAACCTAGGAGAACGAAACTTGGGCATCAAAGTTTGATTGGTGTACTGCTCATTACTTGAAAGTATCATGAAGGTCGGAAGAAAAAATATATGTTGTGATTTCAGGAGACTCTAGTTTTTTGGCAGCCTAACAACGCCTTTCATTGAATGAGTTATTCTCCAGTCTCTTCTTAAGGTAACATCAAGAGGAAACAAACCTTAGAGATAGAACGTAGAACTACTGTATTGTGTCAAGTTTCAAGAAGCTAGCACAAACCGTGTTGATTTAGAGTTCGAACTGCATCTGTCAATATAGGAGAAAACAGAGTGAAACCTAAAAATTCAAACTGTTACTGCAAACGAGCTTCAACCTAGGAGAACAAAACTTGGGAATCCAAGTTCGATTGGTGTACTGCTCATTACTTGAAAGTATCATGAAGGTCGAAAGAAAAAATATATGTTGAGATTACAGGAGACTGTAGTTTTTTGCCAACCTAACAACGCCTTTCATTGAATGAGTTATTCACCAGTCTTTGCTTAAGACTACATCAAGAGGAAACAAACCTTAGAGATAGAACGTAGAACTACTGTATTGTGTCAAGTTTCAAGAAGCTAGCACAAACCATGTTGATTTAGAGTTTGAACTCCATCTTTCAATATAGGAGAAAACAGAGTGAACCTAAAAATTCAAACTGTTCCTGGAAACGAATGCTTCAATCTAGGAGAACTAAACTTGGGCATCCAAGTGGGATTGCTGTACTGATCATTACGTGAATGTATCATGAAGATTTGATGAAAAAATATATGTTGAGATTTCAGGAGACTCTAGTGTTTGGAAGTTTTTCAACCCCTTTCCATATATGTGTTATTCGCAGTCCCTGCATTAGGCTACATCAAGAGGAAACAAAACTTAGAGATAGAACGTAGAACTACTGTATTGTGTCAAGTTTCAAGAAGCTAGCACAAACTGTGTTTGATTTAGAGTTCGAACTGCATCTGTCATTATAGGAGAAAACAGAGTGAAACCTAAAAATTCAAACTGTTACTGCAAACAAATGCTTCAACCTAGAAGAACGAAACTAGGGCATCCAAGTTTGATTGGTGTACTGCTCATTACTTGAAAGTATCATGAAGGTCGGAAGAAAAAATATATGTTGAGATTACAGGAGACTGTAGTTTTTTGGCAACCTAACAATGCATTTCATTGAATGAGTTATTCGCCAGTCTTTGCTTAAGGCTACATCAAGACGAAATAAACCTTAGAAATAGAACGTAGAACTATTGTATTGTGTCAAGTTTCAAGAAGCTAGCACAAACCGTGTTGATTTAGAGTTCGTACTGCATCTGTCAATATAGGAGAAAACAGAGTGAAACCTAAAAATTCAAACTGTTCCTGGAAACGAATGCTTCAATCTAGGAGAACTAAACTTGGGCATCCAAGTGGGATTGGTGTACTGATCATTACGTGAATGTATCATGAAGATTGGGAGAAAAAATATATGTTGTGATTTCAGGAGACTCTAGTGTTTGGAAGTTTGGCAACCCCTTTCCATATAAGTGTTATTCGCAGTCCCTACATTAGGCTACATCAAGAGGAAACAAAACATAGAGATACAACGTAGAACTACTGTATTGTGTCAAGTTTCAAGAAGCTAGCACAAACTGTGTTTCATATAGAGTTCGAACTGCATCTGTCAATATAGGAGAAAACAGAGTGAAACATAAATATTCAAACTGTTACTGCAAACGAATGCTTCAACCTAGGAGAACGAAACTTGGGCATCCAAGTTTGATTGGTGTACTGCTCATTACTTGAAAGTATCATGAAGTTCTGAAGAAAAAATATACGTTGAGATTACAGGAGACTGTAGTTTTTTGGCAGCCTAACAATGCCTTTTATTGAATGAGTTATTCACCAGTCTTTGCTTAAGACTACATCAAGAGAAGACAAACCTTAGAGATACAACGTAGAACTACTATATTGTGTCAAGTTTCAAGAAGCTGGCACAAAGCGTGTTGATTTAGAGTTCGAACTGCATCTGTCAATATAAAAGAAAACAGAGTGAAACCTAAAACTTCAAACTGTTACTGCAAACGAATGCTTCAACCTAGAAGAACAAAACTAGGGCATCCAAGTTTGATTGGTGTACTGCTCATTACTTGAAAGTATCATGAACGTCGGAAGAAAAAATATATGTTGTGATTTCAGGAGAATGTTGTTTTTTGGCAGCCTAACAACGCATTTCATTGAATGAGTTATTCGCCAGTTTTTGCATAAGCCTACATCAAGAGGAAACAAACCTTAGAGATAGAACGTAGAACTACTGTATTGTGTCAAGTTTCAAGAAGCTAGCACAAACCGTCTTGATTTAGAGTTCGAACTCCATCTGTCAATATAGGAGAAAACAGAGTGAACCTAAAAATTCAAACTATTCTTGGAAACGAATGCTTCAATCTAGGAGAACTAAACTTGGGCATCCAAGTGGGATTGCTGTACTGATCATTACGTGAATGTATCATGAAGATTTGATGAAAAAATATATGTTGAGATTTCAGGAGACTCTAGTGTTTGGAAGTTTGGCAACCCCTTTCCATATAAGTGTTATTCGCAGTCTCTGCATTAGGCTACATCAAGAGGAAAAAAACTTAGAGATAGAACGTAGAACTACTGTATTGTGTCAAGTTTCAAGAAGCTAGCACAAACTGTGTTGATTTAGAGTTCGAACTGCATCTGTCAATATAGGAGAAAACAGAGTGAAACCTAAAAATTCAAACTGTTACTGCAAACGAATGCTTCAACCTAGGAGAACGAAACTTGGGCATCCAAGATTGATTGGTGTACTGCTCAGTAGTTGAAAGTATCATGAAGGTCGGAAGAAAAAATATATGTTGTGATTTCAGGAGACTGTAGTTTTTTGGCAGCCTAACAACGCCTTTCATTGAATGAGTTATTCTCCAGTCTCTGCTTAAGGCTACATCAAGACGAAACAAAGCTTAGAGATAGAACGTAGAACTACTGTATTGTGTCAAGTTTCAAAAAGCTAGCACAAACCATGTTGATTTAGAGTTCGAACTCCATCTGTCAAAATAGGGGAAAACAGAGTGAAACCTAAAAATTCAAACTGTTACTGCAAACGAATGCTTCATCCTAGAAGAACCAAACTAGGGCATCCAAGTTTGATTGGTGTACTGCTCATTACTTGAAAGTATCATGAAGGTCGGAAGAAAAAACATATGTTGAGATTACAGGAGACTGTAGTTTTTTGGCAACCTAACAACGCATTTCATTGAATGAGTTATTCGCCAGTCTTTGCTTAAGGCTACATCAAGAGGAAAGAAACCTTAGAGATAGAACATAGAACTACTGTATTGTGTCAAGTTTCAAGAAGCTAGCACAAACCGTGTTGATTTAGAGTTCGTACTGCATCTGTCAATATAGGAGAAAACAGAGTGAAACCTAAAAATTCAAACTGCTCCTGGAAACGAATTCTTCAATCTAGGAGAACTAAACTTGGGCATCCAAGTGGGATTGGTGTACTGATCATTACGTGAATGTATCATGAAGATTGGATGAAAAAATATATGTTGAGATTTCAGGAGACTCTAGTGTTTGGAAGTTTGGCAACCCCTTTCCATATAAGTGTTATTCGCAGTCCCTGCATTAGGCTACATCAAGAGGAAAAAAAACTTAGAGATAGAACGAAGAACTACTGTATTGTGTCAAGTTTCAAGAAGCTAGCAGAAACTGTGTTGATTTAGAGTTCGAACTGCATCTATCTATATAGGAGAAAACAGATTGAAACCTAAAAATTAAAACTGTTACTGCAAACGAATGCTTCAACCTAGGAGAACGAAACTTGGGCATCCAGGTTGATTGGTGTACTGCTCATTAGTTGAAAGTATCATGAAGGTCGGAAGAAAAAATATATGTTGTGATTTCAGGAGACTGTAGTTTTTTCGCAGCCTAACAACGCCTTTCATTGAATGAGTTATCCTCCAGTCTCTGCTTAAGGCTACATCAAGAGGAAACAAATCTTAGAGATAGAACGTAGAACTACTGTATTGTGTCAAGTTTCAAGAAGCTAGCACAAACCGTGTTGATTTAGAGTTCGAACTGCATCTGTCAATATAGGAGAAAACAGAATGAAACCTAAAAATTCAAGCAGTTCCTTCAAACGAATGCTTCAATCTAGGAGAACTACTTTGGCATTCAAGTGGGATTGTTGTACTGATCATTACGTGAATGTATCCTGAAGATTGGATGAAAAAATATATGTTGAGATTTCAGGAGATTCTAGTTTTTGGAAGTTTGGCAACCCCTTTCAATATAAGTGTTATTCGCCAGTCCCTGCTTTAGGCTACATGAAGAGGAAGCAAACCTTAGAGACAGAACGTAGAACTACTTTATTTTGTCAACTTTCAAGAAGCTAGCACAAACCTTGTTTGCTTTAGAGTTTGAACTATATTTGTCAATATAGGAGAAAACAGAGTGAAACCTAAAAATTCAAACTGTTACTGCAAACGAATGCTTCAACCTAGGAGAACGAAACTTGGGCATCCAAGTTTGATTGGTGTACTGCTCATTACTTGAAAGTATCATGAAGGTCGGAGGAAAAAATATATGTTGAGATTACAGGAGACTGTATTTTTTTGGCAACCTAACACCGCATTTCATTGAATGAGTTATTCGCCAGTGTTTGCTTAAGGCTACATCAAGAGGAAACAAACCTTAGAGATAGAACGTAGAACTACTGTATTGTGTCAAGTTTCAAGAAGCTAGCTAAACCGTGTTGATTTAGAGTTCGAACTGCATCTGTCAATATAGGAGAAAACAGAGTGAAACCTAAAAATTCAAACTGTTACTGCAAACGAATGCTTCAACCTAGGAGAACGAAACTTGGGCATCCAAGTTTGAGTGGTGTACTGCTTATTACTTGAAAGAATCATGAAAGTCGGTTGAAAAAATATATGTTGAGATTTCAGGAGATCGTAGTTTTTAGGAAGCTTAACAATGCCTTTCATTGAAAGTGTTATTCGCCAGTCTCTGCTTAAGGCTACATCAAGAGGAAATAAACCTTAGGGATAGAACGTAGAACTACTTTATTGTGTCAAGTTTCAAGAAGCTAGCACAAACCGTGTTTGATTTAGAGTTCTAACTGCATCTGTCAATATACGAGAAAACAGAGTGAAACCTAAAAATTCAAAATGTTCCTGCAAACGAATGTTTCAATCTAGGAGAACTAAACTTGGGCATCCAATTGGGATTGGTGTACTGATCATTGCGTAAATGTATCATGAAGATTGGATGAAAAAATATATGTTGAGATTTCAGGACACTCTAGTTTTTGGAAGTATGACAACCCCTTTCAATATAAGTGTTATTCGCCAGACCCTGCTTTAGGCTACATCAATAGGAAGCAAACCTTAGAGATAGAACGTAGAACTACTTTATTTTGTCAAGTTTCAAGAAGCTAGCACAAACCTTGTTTGCTTTAGAGTTTGAACTATATTGGTCAATATAGGAGAAAACAGAGTGAAACCTAAGAATTCAAACTGTTACTGCAAACGAATGCTTCAACCTAGGAGAACTAAACTTGGGCATCCAAGTGGGATTGGTGTACTGATCATTACGTGAATGTATCATGAAGATTGGATGAAAAAATATATGTTGAGATTTCAGTAGACTCTAGTTTTTGGAAGTTTGGCAACCCCTTTCAATATAACTGTTATTCGCCAGTCCCTGCTTTAGGCTACATCAAGAGGAAGCACCCTTAGAGATAGAACGTATAACTACTTTATTTTGTCAAGTTTCAAGAAGCTAGCACAAACCTTGTTGGATTTAGAGTTTGAACTATATTTGTCAATACAGGAGAAAACAGAGTGAAACCTGAAAATTCAAACTGTTACTGCAAACGAATGCTTCAAGTTAGGAGAACGAAAATTGAGCATCCAAGTGAGATTTGTGTACTGATCATTACTTGAGAGTACCATGAAGATTGGATGAAAAAATATATGTTGATATTTCAGGAGACTCTAGTTTTTGGAAGTTTGGCAACCCCTTTCAATATAAGTATTATTCGCCAGTCCCTGCATTAGGCTACATCAAGATTAAACAAACCTTAAAGATAGAACGTAGAACTATTGTATTGTGTCAAGTTTCAAGAAGCTAGCAGAAACCTTGTTTGATTTAGAGTTTGAACTGCATCTGTCAATATAGGAGAAAACTGAGTGAAACCTAAAAATTCAAACTGTTCCTGGAAACGAATGCTTCAACCTAGGAGAACAAAACTTGGGAATCCAAGTTTGATTGGTGTACTGCTCATTACTTGAAAGTATCATGAAGGTAGGAAGAAAAAATATATGTTGACATTACAGGAGACTGCAGTTTTTTGGCAACCTAACAACGCCTTTCATTGAATGAGTTATTCACCAGTCTTTGCTTAAGGCTACATCAAAAGGAAACAAACCTTAGAGATAGAATGTAGAACTACTGTATTGTGGCAAGTTTCAAGAAGCTAGCACAAACCGTGTTGATTTATAGTTCGAACTGCATCTGTCAATATAGGAGAAAACAGAGTGAAACCTAAAAATTCAAACTGTTACTGCAAACGAATGCTTCAATCTAGGAGAACTAAACTTGGGCATCCAAGTGGGATTGGTGTACTGATCATTACGTGAATGTATCATGAAGATTGGATGAAAAAATATATGTTGAGATTTCAGGAGACTCTAGTTTTTGGAAGTATGACAACCCCTTTCAATATAAGTGTTATTCGCCAGACCCTGCTTTAGGCTACATCAAGAGGAAGCAAACCTTAGAGATAGAACGTAGAACTACTTTATTTTGTCAAGTTTCAAGAAGCTAGCACAAACCTTGTTTGCTTTAGAGTTTGAACTATATTGGTCAATATAGGAGAAAACAGAGTGAAACCTAAAAATTCAAACTGTTACTGCAAACGAATGCTTCAACTTAGGAGAAAAAACTTGGGCATCCAAGTTTGATTGGTGTACTGCTCATTACTTGAAAGTATCATGAAGGTCGGAAGAAAAAATATATGTTGAGATTACAGGAGACTGTAGTTTTTTGGCAACCTAACAATGCCTTTCATTGAATGAGTTATTCACCAGACTTTGTTTAAGGCTACATCAAGAGGAAACAAACCTTAGAGATAGAACATAGAATTACTGTATTGTGTCAAGTTTCAAGAAGCTAGCACAAACCGTGTTGATTTAGAGTTCGAACTTCATCTGTCAATATATGAGAAAACAGAGTTAAACCTAAAAATTCAAACTGTTCCTGGAAACGAATGCTTCAATCTAGGAGAACTAAACTTGGGCATCCAAGTGGGATTTCTGTACTGATTATTACGTGAATGTATCATGAAGATTGGATGAAAAAATATATGTTGAGATTTCAGGAGACTCTAGTGTTTGGAAGTTTGGCAACCCCTTTCCATATAAGTGTTATTCGCAGTCCCTGCATTAGGCTACATCAAGAGGAAACAAAACTTAGAGATAGAACGTAGAACTACTGTATTGTGTCATGTTTCAAGAAGCTAGCACAAACTGTGTTTCATATAGAGTTCGAACTGCATCTGTCAATATAGGAGAAAACAGAGTGAAACATAATAATTCAAACTGTTACTGCAAACGAATGCTTCAACCTAGGAGAACAAAACTTGGGCATCCAAGTTTGATTGGTGTACTGCTCATTACTTGAAAGTATCATGAAGGTCGAAAGAAAAAATATATGTTGAGATTACAGGAGACTGCAGTTTTTTGCCAACCTAAAAACGCCTTTCATTGAATGAGTTATTCACCAGTATCTGCTTAAGGCTACATCAAGAGAAAACAAACCTTAGAGATAGAACGTAGAACTAATATATTGTGTCAAGTTTCAAGAAGCTAGCACAAACCGTGTTGATTTAGAGTTCGAACTGCATCTGTCAATATAGGAGAAAACAGAGTGAAACCTAAAAATTCAAACTGTTACTGCAAACGAATGCTTCAACCTAGAAGAATGAAACTAGGGCATCCAAGTTTGATTGGTGTACTGCTCATTACTTGAAAGTATCATGAAGGTCGGAAGAAAAAATATATGTTGTGATTTAAGGAGACTGTAGTTTTTTGGCAGCCTAACAATGCATTTCATTGAATGAGTTATTCGCCAGTTTTTGCTTAAGGCTACATCAAGAGGAAACAAATCTTAGAGATAGAACGTAGAACTACTGTATTGTTTCAAGATTCAAGAAGCTAGTACAAGCCGTGTTGATTTAGAGTTCGAGCTCCATCTGTCAATATAGGAGAAAACAGAGTGAACCTAAAAATTCAAACTATTCCTGGAAACGAATGCTTCAATCTAGGAGAACTAAACTTGGGCATCCAAGTGGGATTGCTGTACTGATCATTACGTGAATGTATCATGAAGATTTGATGAAAATATATATGTTGAGATTTCAGGAGACTCTAGTGTTTGGAAGTTTTTCAACCCCTTTCCATATATGTGTTATTCGCAGTCCCTGCATTAGGCTACATCAAGAGGAAACAAAACTTAGAGATAGAACGTAGAACTACTGTATTGTGTCAAGTTTCAAGAAGCTAGCACAACTGTGTTTGATTTAGAGTTCGAACTGCATCTGTCATTATAGGAGAAAACAGAGTGAAACCTAAAAATTCAAACTGTTACTGCAAACAAATGCTTCAACCTAGAAGAACGAAACTAGGGCATCCAAGTTTGATTGGTGTACTGCTCATTACTTGAAAGTATCATGAAGGTCGGAAGAAAAAATATATGTTGAGATTACAGGAGACTGTAGTTTTTTGGCAACCTAACAACGCATTTCATTGAATGAGTTATTCGCCAGTCTTTGCTTAAGGCTACATCAAGACGAAACAAACCTTAGAGATAGAACGTAGAACTACTGTATTGTGTCAAGTTTCAAGAAGCTAGCACAAACCGTGTTGATTTAGAGTTCGTACTGCATCTGTCAATATAGGAGAAAACAGAGTGAAACCTAAAAATTCAAAATGTTCCTGGAAACGAATTCTTCAATCTAGGAGAACTAAACCTGGGCATCCAAGTGGGATTGGTGTACTGATCATTACGTGAATGTATCATGAAGATTGGATGAAAAAATATATGTTGAGATTTCAGGAGACTCTAGTGTTTGGAAGTTTGGCAACCCCTTTCCATATAAGTGTTATTCGCAGTCCCTGCATTAGGCTACATCAAGAGGAAACAAAACTTAGAGATAGAACGTAGAACTACTGTATTGTGTTAAATTTCAAGAAGCTAGCACAAACTGTGTTTCATATAGAGTTCGAACTGCATCTGTCAATATAGGAGAAAACAGAGTGAAACATAATAATTCAAACTGTTACTGCAAACGAATGCTTCAACCTAGGAGAACAAAACTTGGGCATCCAAGTTTGATTGGTGTACTGCTCATTACTTGAAAGTATCATGAAGGTGGAAAGAAAAAATATATTTTGAGATTACAGGAGACTGCAGTTTTTTTCCAACCTAAAAACGCCTTTCATTGAATGAGTTATTCACCAGTATCTGCTTAAGGCTACATCAAGAGAAAACAAACCTTAGAGATAGAACGTAGAACTAATATATTGTGTCAAGTTTCAAGAAGCTAGCACAAACCGTGTTGATTTAGAGTTCGAACTGCATCTGTCAATATAGGAGAAAACAGAGTGAAACCTAAAAATTCAAACTCTTACTGCAAACGAATGTTTCAACCTAGAAGAACGAAACTAGGGCATCCAAGTTTGATTGGTGTACTGCTCATTACTTGAAAGTATCATGAAGGTCGGTAGAAAAAATATATGTTGTGATTTCAGGAGGCTGTAGTTTTTTGGCAGCCTAACAATGCATTTCATTGAATGAGTTATTCGCCAGTTTTTGCTTAAGGCTACATCAAGAGGAAACAAACCTTAGAGATAGAACGTAGAACTACTGTATTGTTTCAAGATTCAAGAAGCTAGTACAAGCCGTGTTGATTTAGAGTTCGAGCTCCATCTGTCAATATAGGAGAAAACAGAGTGAACCTAAAAATTCAAACTATTCCTGGAAACGAATGCTTCAATCTAGGAGAACTAAACTTGGGCATCCAAGTGGGATTGCTGTACTGATCATTACGTGAATGCATCATGAAGATTTGATGAAAAAATATATGTTGAGATTTCAGGAGTCTCTAGTGTTTGGAAGTTTGGCAACCCCTTTCCATATAAGTGTTATTCGCAGTCCCTGCATTAGGCTACATCAAGAGGAAACATAACATAGAGATAGAATGTAGAACTACTGTATTGTGTCAAGTTTCAAGAAGCTAGCACAAACTGTGTTTCATATAGAGTTCGAACTGCATCTGTCAATATAGGAGAAAACAGAGTGAAACATAAAAATTCAAACTGTTACTGCAAACGAATGCTTCAACCTAGGAGAACGAAACTTGGGCATCCAAGTTTGATTGGTGTACTTCTCATTACTTGAAAGTATCATGAAGTTCTGAAGAAAAAATATACGTTGAGATTACAGGAGACTGTAGTTTTTTGGCAGCCTAACAATGCCTTTTATTGAATGAGTTATTCACCAGTCTTTGCTTAAGACTACATCAAGAGAAGACAAACCTTAGAGATACAACGTAGAACTACTATATTGTGTCAAGTTTCAAGAAGCTAGCACAAACCGTGTTGATTTAGAGTTCGAACTGCATCTGTCATTATAGGAGAAAACAGAGTGAAACCTAAAACTTCAAACTGTTACTGCAAACGAATGCTTCAACCTAGAAGAACGAAACTAGGGCATCCAAGTTTGATTGGTGTACTGCTCATTACTTGAAAGTATCATGAAGGTCGGAAGAAAAAATATATGTTGTGATTTCAGGAGAATGTTGTTTTTTGGCAGCCTAACAACGCATTTCATTGAATGAGTTATTCGCCAGTTTTTGCATAAGCCTACATCAAGAGGAAACAAACCTTAGAGATAGAACGTAGAACTACTGTATTGTGTCAAGTTTCAAGAAGCTAGCACAAACCTTCTTGATTTAGAGTTCGAACTCCATCTGTCAATATAGGAGAAAACAGAGTGAACCTAAAAATTCAAACTATTCTTGGAAACGAATGCTTCAATCTAGGAGAACTAAACTTGGGCATCCAAGTGGGATTTCTGTACTGATCATTACGTGAATGTATCATGAAGATTTGATGAAAAAATATATGTTGAGATTTCAGGAGACTCTAGTATTTGGAAGTTTGGCAACCCCTTTCCATATAAGTGTTATTCGCAGTCCCTGCATTAGGCTACATCAAGAGGAAACAAAACTTAGAGATAGAACGTAGAACTACTGTATTGTGTCAAGTTTCAAGAAGCTAGCACAAACTGTGTTGATTTAGAGTTCGAACTGCATCTGTCAATATAGGAGAAAACAGAATGAAACCTAAAAATTCAAACTGTTACTGCAAACGAATGATTCAACCTAGGAGAACGAAACTTGGGCATCCAATTTTGATTGGTGTACTGCTCAGTAGTTGAAAGTATCATGAAGGGCGGAAGAAAAAATATATGTTGTGATTTCAGGAGACTGTAGTTTTTTGGCAGGGTAACAACGCCTTTCATTGAATGAGTTATTCTCCAGTCTCTGCTTAAGGCTACATCAAGACGAAACAAACCTTAGAGATAGAACGTAGAACTACTGTATTGTGTCAAGTTTCAAAAAGATAGCACAAACCATGTTGATTTAGAGTTCGAACTGCATCTGTCAAAATAGGGGAAAACAGAGTGAAACCTAAAAATTCAAACTGTTACTGCAAACGAATGCTTCATCCTAGAAGAACCAAACTAGGGCATCCAAGTTTGATTGGTGTACTGCTCATTACTTGAAAGTATCATGAAGGTCGGAAGAAAAAACATATGTTGAGATTACAGGAGACTGTAGTTTTTTGGCAACCTACAACGCATTTCATTGAATGAGTTATTCGCCAGTCTTTGCTTAAGGCTACATGAAGAGGAAAGAAACCTTAGAGATAGAACATAGAACTACTGTATTGTGTCAAATTTCAAGAAGCTGGCACAAACCGTGTTGATTTAGAGTTCGTACTGCATCTGTCAATATAGGAGAAAACAGAGTGAAACCTAAAAATTCAAACTGTTCCTGGAAATGAATGCTTCAATTTAGGAGAACTAAACTTGGGCATCCAAGTGGGATTGGTGTACTGATCATTACGTGAATGTATCATGAAGATTGGATGAAAAAATATATGTTGAGATTTCAGGAGACTCTAGTGTTTGGAAGTTTGGCAACCCCTTTCCATATAAGTGTTATTCGCAGTCCCTGCATTAGGCTACATCAAGAGGAAAAAATACTTAGAGATAGAACGAAGAACTACTGTATTGTGTCAAGTTTCAAGAAGCTAGCAGAAACTGTGTTGATTTAGAGTTCGAACTGCATCTGTCAATATAGGAGAAAACAGAGTGAAACCTAAAAATTCAAACTGTTACTGCAAACGAATGCTTCAACCTAGGAGAACGAAACTTGGGCATCCAGGTTGATTGGTGTACTGCTCATTAGTTGAAAGTATCATGAAGGTCGGAAGAAAAAATATATGTTGTGATTTCAGGAGACTGTAGTTTTTTGGTAGCCTAACAACGCCTTTCATTGAATGAGTTATTCTCCAGTCTCTGCTTAAGGCTACATCAAGACGAAACAAACCTTAGAGATAGAACGTAGAACTACTCTATTGTGTCAAGTTTCAAGAAGCTAGCACAAACCGTGTTGATTTAGAGTTCGAACTGCATCTGTCTATATAGGAGAAAACAGAATGAAACCTAAAAATTCAAACAGTTCCTGCAAACGAATGCTTCAATCTAGGAGAACTTTTGGCATCCAAGTGGGATTGTTGTACTGATCATTACGTGAATGTATCCTGAAGATTGGATGAAAAAATATATGTTGAGATTTCAGGAGATTCTAGTTTTTGGAAGTTTGGCAACCCCTTTCAATATAAGTGTTATTCGCCAGTCCCTGCTTTAGGCTACATGAAGAGGAAGCAAACCTTAGAGACAGAACTTAGAACTACTTTATTTTGTCAACCTTCAAGAAGCTAGCACAAACCTTGTTTGCTTTAGAGTTTGAACTATATTTGTCAATATAGGAGAAAACAGAGTGAAACCTAAAAATTCAAACTGTTACTGCAAACGAATGCTTCAACCTAGGAGAACGAAACTTGGGCATCCAAGTTTGATTGGTGTACTGCTCATTACTTGAAAGTATCATGAAGGTCGGAGGAAAAAATATATGTTGAGATTACAGGAGACTGTATTTCTTTGGCAACCTAACACCGCATTTCATTGAATGAGTTATTCGCCAGTCTTTGCTTAAGGCTACATCAAGAGGAAACAAACCTTAGAGATAGAACGCAGAACTACTGTATTGTGTCAAGTTTCAAGAAGCTAGCTAAACCGTGTTGATTTAGAGTTCGAACTGCATCTGTCAATATAGGAGAAAACAGAGTGAAACCTAAAAATTCAAACTGTTACTGCAAACGAATGCTTCAACCTAGAAGAACGAAACTAGGGCATCCAAGTTTGATTGGTGTACTGCTCATTACTTGAAAGTATCATGAAGGTCGGAAGAAAAAATATATGTTAAGATTACAGAAGACTGTAGTTTTTTGGCAGCCTAACAACGCGTTTCATTGAATGAGTTATTCTCCAGTATCTGCTTAAGGATACATCTAGAGGAAACAAACCTTAGAGATAGAACGTAGAGCTACTGTATTGTGTCAAGTTTCAAGAAGCTAGCACAAACCATGTTGATTTAGAGTTCGAACTGCATCTGTCAATATAGGAGAAAACAGAGTGAAACCTAAAAATTCAAACTGTTACTGCAAACGAATGCGTCAACCTAGGAGAACAAAACTTGGGCATCCAAGTTTGATTGGTGTACTGCTCATTACTTGAAAGTATCATGAAGGTCGAAAGAAAAAATATATGTTGAGATTACAGGTGACTGTAGTTTTTTGCCAACCTAACAACGCGTTTCATTGAATGAGTTATTCACCAGTCTTTGCTTAAGACTACATCAAGAGAAAACAAACCTTAGAGATAGAACGTAGAACTACTGTATTGTGTCAAGTTTCAAGAAGCTAGCACAAACCGTGTTGATTTAGAGTTCGAACTCCATCTGTCAATATAGGAGAAAACAGAGTGAACCTAATAATTCAAACTATTCCTGGAAACGAATGCTTCAATTTAGGAGAACTAAACTTGGGCATCCAAGTGGGATTGCTGTACTGATCATTACGTGAATGTATCATGAAGAATGGATGAAAAAATATATGTTGAGATTTGAGGAGACTCTAGTGTTTGGAAGTTTGGCAACCCCTTTCCATATAAGTGTTATTCGCCAGACCCTGCTTTAGGCTACATCAAGAGGAAGCAAACCTTAGAGATAGAACGTAGAAGTACTTTATTTTGTCAAGTTTCAAGAAGCTATCACAAACCTTGTTTGCTTTAGAGTTTGAACTATATTGGTCAATATAGGAGAAAACAGAGTGAAACCTAAAAATTCAAACTGTTACTGCAAACGAATGCTTCAACTTAGGAGAACAAAACTTGGGCATCCAAGTTTGATTGGTGTACTGCTCATTGCTTGAAAATATCATGAAGGTCGGAAGAAAAAATATATGTTGAGATTACAGGAGACTGTAGTTTTTTGGCAACCTAACAATGCCTTTCATTGAATGAGTTATTCACCAGTCTTTGTTTAAGGCTACATCAAGAGGAAACAAACCTTAGAGATAGAATGTAGAATTACTGTATTGTGTCAAGTTTCAAGAAGCTAGCACAAACCGTGTTGATTTAGACTTCGAACTTCATCTGTCAATATAGAAGAAAACAGAGTGAAACCTAAAAATTCAAACTGTGACTGCAAACGAATGCTTCAACCTAGAAGAACAAAACTTGGGCATCTAAGTTTGATTGGTGTACTGCTCATTACTTGAAAGTATCATGAAGGTCGGAAGAAAAAATATATGTTGACATTACAGGAGACTGCAGTTTTTTGTCAACCTAACAACGCCTTTCATTGAATGAGTTATTCACCAGTCTTTGCTTAAGGCTACATCAAGAGGAAACAAACCTTAGAGATAGAACGTAGAACTACTGTATTGTGTCAAGTTTCAAGAAGCTAGCACAAACCGTGTTGATTTATAGTTTGAACTGCATCTGTCAATATAGGAGAAAACAGAGTGAAACCTAAAAATTCAAACTGTTACTGCAAACGAATGCTTCAACACAGAAGAACGAAACTAGAGCATCCAAGTTTGATTGGTGTACTGCTCATTACTTGATAGTATCATGAAGGTCGGAAGAAAAAAATATATGTTGAGATTACAGCAGTCTGTAGTTTATTGGCAACCTCACAACGCATTTCAATGAACAGAGTGAAACCTAAAAATTCAAACTGTTCCTGCAAACGAATGCTTCAATCTAGGAGAACTAAACTTGGGCATCCAAGTGGGATTGGTGTACTGATCATTACGTGAATGTATCATGAAGATTGGATGAAAAAATATATGTTGAGATTTCAGGAGACTCTAGTTTTTGGAAGTATGACAACCCCTTTCAATATAAGTGTTATTCGCCAGACCCTGCTTTAGGCTACATCAAGAGGAAGCAAACCTTAGAGATAGAACATAGAACTACTTTATTTTGTCAAGTTTCAAGAAGCTAGCACAAACCTTGTTTGCTTTAGAGTTTGAACTATATTGGTCAATATAGGAGAAAACAGAGTGAAACCTAAAAATTCAAACTGTTACTGCAAACGAATGCTTCAACTTAGGAGAACAAAACTTGGGCATCCAAGTTTGATTGGTGTACTGCTCATTACTTGAAAGTATCATGAAGGTCGGAAGAAAAAATATATGTTGAGATTACAGGAGACTGTAGTTTTTTGGCAACCTAACAATGCCTTTCATTGAATGAGTTATTCACCAGACTTTGTTTAAGGCTACATCTAGAGGAAACAAACCTTAGAGATAGAACGTAGAATTACTGTATTGTGTCAAGTTTCAAGAAGCTAGCACAAACCGTGTTGATTTAGAGTTCGAACTTCATCTGTCAATATACGAGAAAACAGAGTGAAACCTAAAAATTCAAACTGTTCCTGCAAACGATGATTCAAACTAGGAGAACGAAACTTGGACATCCAAGTTTGAGTGGTGTACTGCTTATTACTTGAAAGTATCATGAAGTTCGGATAAAAAAATATATGTTGAGATTTCAGGAGATCGTAGTTTTTTGGAAGCTTAACAACGCCTTTCATTGAAAGTGTTATACGCCAGTCTCTGCTTAAGGCTACATCAAGAGGAAACAAACCTTAGGGATAGAACGTAGAACTACTGTATTGTGTCAAGTTTCAAGAAGGTAGCACAAAGCATGTTTGATTTAGAGTTCTAATTGCATCTGTCAATATAGGAGAAAACAGAGTGAAACCTAAAAATTCAAAATGTTCCTGCAAACGAATGTTTCAATCTAGGAGAACTAAACTTGGGCATCCAATTGGGATTGGTGTACTGATCATTACGTGAATGTATCATGAAGATTGGATGAAAAAATATATGTTGAGATTTCAGGACACTCTAGTTTTTGGAAGTATGACAACCCCTTTCAATATAAGTGTTATTCACCAGACCCTGCTTTAGGCTACATCAATAGGAAGCAAACCTTAGAGATAGAACGTAGAACTACTTTATTTTGTCAAGTTTCAAGAAGCTAGCACAAACCTTGTTTGCTTTAGAGTTTGAACTATATTGGTCAATATAGGAGAAAACAGAGTGAAACGTAAAAATTCAAACTGTTACTGCAAACGAATGCTTCAAGTTAATAGAACGAAACTTGAGCATCCAAGTGGGATTTTTGTACTGATCATTACTTGAGAGTACCATGAATTTTGGATGAAAAAATATATGTTGATATTTCAGGAGACTCTAGTTTTTGGAAGTTTGGCAACCCCTTTCAATATAAGTATTATTCGCCAGTCCCTGCATTAGGCTACATCAAGATTAAACAAACCTTAAAGATAGAACGTAGAACTATTGTATTGTGTCAAGTTTCAAGAAGCTAGCAGAAACCTTGTTTGATTTAGAGTTTGAACTCTATCTGTCAATATAGGAGAAAACAGAGTGAAACCTAAAAATTCAAACTGTTCCTGGAAACGAATGCTTCAACCTAGGAGAACAAAACTTGGGCATCCAAGTTTTATTGGTGTACTGCTCATTACTTGAAAGTATCACGAAGGTAGGAAGAAAAAATATATGTTGACATTACAGGAGACTGCAGTTTTTTGGCAACCTAACAACGCCTTTCATTGAATGAGTTATTCACCAGTCTTTGCTTAAGGCTACATCAAAAGGAAACAAACCTTAGAGATAGAATGTAGAACTACTGTATTGTGTCAAGTTTCAAGAAGCTAGCACAAACCGTGTTGATTTATAGTTCGAACTGCATCTGTCAATATAGGAGAAAACAGAGTGAAACCTAAAAATTCAAACTGTTACTGCAAACGAATGCTTCAACCTAGAAGAACGAAACTAGGGCATCCAAGTTGGATTGGTGTACTGCTCATTACTTGATACTATCATGAAGGTCGGAAGAAAAAATATATGTTGAGATTACAGCAGACTGCAGTTTATTGGCAACCTAACAACGCATTTCATTGAATGAGTTATTCAGCAGTCTTTCCTTATGGCTACATCAAGAGGAAACAAACCTTAGAGATAGAACTTAGAACTACTGTATTGTGTCAAGTTCAAGAAGCTAGCACAAACCGTGTTGATTTAGAGTTCGAACTGCATCTGTCAATATACGAGAAAACAGAGTGAAACCTAAAAATTCAAACTGTTCCTGCAAACGAATGCTTCAATCTAGGAGAACTAACTTGGGCATCCAAGTGGGATTGGAGTACTGATCATTACGTGAATGTATCATGAAGATTGGATGAAAAAATATATGTTGAGATTTCAGGAGACTCTAGTGTTTGGAAGTTTGGCAACCCCTTTCCATATAAGTGTTATTCGCAGTCCCTGCATTAGGCTACATCAAGAGGAAACAAAACTTAGAGATAGAACGTAGAACTACTGTATTGTGTCAAGTTTCAAGAAGCTAGCACAAACTGTGTTTGAATTAGAGTTCGAACTGCATCTGTCAATATAGGAGAAAACAGAGTGAAACCAAAAAATTCAAACTGTTCCTGCAAACGATGCTTCAAACTAGGAGAACGAAACTTGGACATCCAA
>NW_027512012.1:0-18718 GCF_048772815.1 Callospermophilus lateralis | reverse complement strand
GTCCCCTTGCCCTTTTCTCCCTGGCTATGCTCCCTGGGCCCTGTTCCTTTGATAACTTCTTTCGTTGGCCCTACTCCCTGTAGGCACTGTTCCCCTTAGCCCTGCTCTCCTGGGCTCTGCAGCCCCTGGTCCTCCTCTCCCTGGGCCCTGCTCTGCCCGGTCCTGCTCCTCCTGGGTGCTGCTCCTCATGATCCTGCTCCCTTGGGCCTACTTCCCGCAGTCCTGCTCCCCTGGACCTTTCACACCAGGCCCTGCTCTTCTGGGCCTTGATTCCCTTGGCCTTCTCCCCTGGGCTTTGCTCCCCTGGCACTGCTCCCCCTGGACCTTTTCTTCTGGCTCTACTCCACCTGGCTCTGCTTCCCTGGAGCCTGCTACTCTGGGACCTGATCTCCCTGGCCTTCTCCCTTGTGTCCTGCTCTCCCTGGCCGTTATGCTTTGGGTCCTGCTCCCCTGTGTCCTGCTCCCCTGGGACGAGCACCCCCTATGTCCTGGTTCCCCCTGCCCTGCTCCCCTGGATTGTTCTTCCTTTGGTCCTGCTTCCCTGCGCCTGCTCCTCCCGGGCCCTGCTCTCCATGTCCTGTTCTTTTCTTGGCTCTGCACACCAGGCCCTGCTCCCCTGGGCCCTGCTCTTCTGGGTCTTGCTTCCCTTGGCCTTCTCCCTTGGGCTCTGCTCCCCCTGGCTCTACTCCTCTAGGCCCTCCTACCCTGGGCCCTGCTCCCTCTAGTCCTGCTTTCCTGGACCTACCTCCTTCTTGGCCTTGCTTTCCGGGTCCTGTTTCCTGGGCTCTACTCCCTATGGAACTGGCCCCCCTGGCCCTCCTTTCCTAGGCCCTGCTTCCCTGTGCCCTGCTACTCCAAACTCTGCTACACCTGACTCTGCTCCCCCTGCCCTATAACCTGTGGGCTCTGCTCCTACTAGCCCTGCTCTCCTGGTACCTACTTCCCAGATCCTCCTGTCTTTTGGCACTGTTCCCCTGGGCCCTATTCCCTCCAGTCCTGTTCCCCTGGGCGCTTCTTCCCCTGGGACTTGCTCCCCATGGCCCAACTCCCCAGGGCCCTTATCCCCCTGTTCCCTGCTTCTCCTGGGTTCTGCTTCCCCTGGCCCTGCTCCCTATTGCCCTGCGTCCCTGGGCCTCCTCCCCTGGGACCTGCTATCCCTGGTACTGCTCTCACTGGGCCCTTGTCCCCGTTTCCTTTTCTCCCTGGCTATGCTCCCCTGGGTCCTGCTCCTCTTGTAACTTTTTTCCCTGGCCTTACTCCCTGTAGGCACTTTTTCCCTTAGCCCTGCTCTCCTGGGCTCTGCATCCCCTGGTCCTCCTCTCCCTGGGCCCTGCTCTGCCCAGTCCTGCTCCTCCTGGGTGCTGCTCCTCATGGTCCTGCTCCCTTGGGCCCTACTTCCCGCAGTCCTGCTCCCCTGGGCCCTGCACACCAGGCCCTGCTTCCCTGGGCCCTGCTCTTCAGGGCCATGCTTCCCTTGGCCTTCTCCCCTGGGCTCTGCTCCCACTGGCTCTGATCCTCTAGGCCCTCCTACCCTTGGCCCCGCTCCCTCTGCTCCTGCTTTCCTGTACATAACTCCCCCTAGGCCTTGCTCCCCCGGTCCTGCTTCCTGGGCTCTACTCCCTATGGAACGGCCACCCTGGCCTCCTCTCCTAGGCCCTGCTTTTCTGTGCCCTGCTACTCCAAACTCTGCTACCCCTGACTCTGCTCCCCCTGGCCCTACTCCCTATGGGCTCTACTCCCGCTAGACCATGCACCGGAGCCATGCACCTCCGACGGCTGCTCCCCATGGGACCTGCTCCCCTGGGCCAGAAGTCCGGGGCTCTGCACCCCCAGGTACTTCTCTCCCTGGGCCCTTCTACCCTTGGCCCTTTTCCTCCTGGCCCACTCCCCATGGCCCTGCTCCCCCGGGCCATGCTCTCTCTAATACTGTTCCCCATTGGCCCTACTGCCTCTGGCCCTCCTCCCCTGTGGGCTCTGCACTCCCTAGCCCTGCTCTCCTGGGCCCTGCTCCCCTTGGTCCTCCTCTTCCTGGACCCTGATCCACCTGGCCCTGGTTCAGCTCCCCTGGGCCCTACTCCCTCCAGTAGTGCTCCCGAGGGCCCTGCTCCCCCTGGTTATGCCCCTCCTGGGCCTTGGTCACCTATAACCCACTCCCACTTGGCCTGCTCCCCTGGGCCCTGCACCCCTTGTGTCCTGCTTCCCCTGGCAATGCTTCCATGGGCCCTTTCACTCTGGCCCTGCTCCCCATGGGCCCTGTTCTTCTGGTCCCTGCTTTACCTGGGCCTGCTCCCCTGGGCCATACTCCTCCTTGCCTCTGCTTCCCTGTGCCCTATGCCCCCTGGGACCTTCCCACTTGGGCCCTGCTCTCCCTGGTATTGCTCCCCATGGGCTCTGCTCCCCCCAGACCCTTCTTCCCCTGTTCTCTGCTTCTCCTGGGCCCTGATCCCCCTAGCCATGCTCCTCCTTGCCCTGTTCCCCCTGGTTCTGCACTTCTGGGCCCTACTCCCCTGAGCTGTGCTCCTCTGTGGCCCTCCTCCCCTGGGCCATGCTCCCTTTGGTCCTGCTCACTCAGGCTGTACTCCCCCTGTCCCTGATCCCCTGGGCCCAGCTCTATTTGGCCCTGCTCCCTCTCGTCCCTGATATCCTGGGTGACTGCTCCCTCTTGCATTGGGCCCTTCTTCCCCTGGCCCTAATCCCCTGGTTCTGCTCCCCTTGTGGCCTGCTCCACTTGCTCCTGATAACCAAGACCATGCTCCCCATGCGGATTGCTCCTCCTGGACCTAACCCCTGGCCCTGCACCCCCTGGCCCTTCTCCCCTGGGCCCTGCTCCTCCTCAGGCCTGCACCCCCTGTCCCTGCTTCCCTTGACCCTGCTCCTTCTGGGCCCTGCTCCTGAGCCCTGCTCCCCCTGGGTCCTGCTCTCCGTGGGCTCTTCTTCCCATGGTCTTGCCCCACATGGTCCGTAATACCCCGGACCCTATTCTCCCTGATTTCTGATTCTCCTAGGCCCTGCTCCTCCTGGCCCATCTCCATTGGGCCCTGCTCACCCCTGAACCTGCTTTCTGGGCCCTGCTCCCCCTGAAATTGCTTCCCTGGACCCTGGTTCAACTGTGTCCCGCGGCCCCTGGTCCCGCCTCCCCCTGGTCCTGCTCTCCATTGTCCCTGCTACCCTGGTTTTGCTTCCTGTGCCCCAAATTCCTGTGGGATCTGCTCCCCTAGCCATGCTCTCCTGGGCCTTTCTCCCAGTAGACCTCCTTTCTAAGGGGCCTGCTCCACGTGGTCCTGCTTCTCCAGGGCCCTGCTCCCACTGGCCCTCTCCCCTGGGCCCTACTCCGCCCAGTCCTGGTTCCTTGGGCCCTACGACCCTGGATCTACTCTCCTTGGTCCTATTCCCCCTGGCCTGCTCCCCTGGGCCCTGATCTTCCCTGTCCCTGCTCCCCTGGGCTGTGCTCCTCTGGTACTGCTACCCCTGGGCCATGTTGCTCCTGGCCCTGGTCCGCTAGGCCCTTCTACCCCCTGGGCTCCGCTACCCTTGAGCCCTGCTCCCCTGATCCTGCTCTCTCATGCCCCACTCCCTTTGGACTCTGCTCCTACTAGCCCTGCTCTCCTGGGCCCTGCTCCCCAGATCCTCCTGTCCTTTGGCCCTCTTCCCCCTGGCCCTGTTCCCCTGAGCCCTATTCCCTCCAGTCCTGTTCCCCTGGGCCCTTCTTCCCCTGGGCCCTGCTCCCCATGGGCCCAGCTCCGCCGGGCCCTTATGCCCCTGTTCCCTGCTTCTCCTGGGTTCTGCTTCCCCTGGTCCTGCTCCCTATTGCCCTGCTTCCCTGGGCCTCCTCCCCTGGGACTTGCTATCCCTGGTACTGTTCTCACTGGGCCCTTGTCCCCCTTGCCCGTTACTCCCTAGCTATGCTCCCCTCATACCTTCTCCTCTGGTAACTTCTTTCCCTGGCCCTACTCCCTGTAGGCACTGTTCCCCTTAGCCCTGCTCTCCTGGGCTCTGCACCCCCTGGTCCTCCTCTCCCTGGGCCCTGCTCTGCCTGGTCCTGCTCCTCCTGGGTGCTGTTCCTCATGGTCCTGCTCCCTTGGACCTACTTCCTGCAGTCCTGCTCCCCTGGGCCCTGCACACCAGGCCCTGCTCCCCTGGGAGCTGGTCTTCTGGGCCGTGCTTCCCTTGGCCTTCTCCCCTGGGCTCTGCTCCCCCTGGCTCTGCTCCTCTAGGCCCTCCTACCCTGGGCCATACTCCCTTGCTCCTCCTTTTCAGGAATTACCTTCCCCTTGGCCTTGCTCCCCGAGTCCTGTTTCCTGGGCAGTATTCCCTATGGAACTGGCCCCCCGGCCCTCCTCTCCTAGGCCCTGCTTCCCTGTGCCCTGCTACTCCAAACTCTGCTAGCTTTGACTCTGCTCCCCCTGACCCTACTCCCTATGGGTTCTCTCCCCCTACACCATGCACCTGAGCCATGCACCTCCACCTGCTGCTCCCCATGGGACCTGCTGCCCTGGGCCTGAATTCCGGGGCCCTGAAACCCCCAGGTACTTGTCTCCCTTGGCCCTTCTACCCTTGGCACTTTTCCTCCTGGCCCCACTCCCCATGGACCTGCTCCCCTGGGCCCTGCTCCCCTCGGTCCTGCACTTCTTGGACCTTGATCCACCTGGCCCTGTTTCTGCTCCCCTGGGCCCTACTCCTTCCAGTCCTGCTCCCCAGGGCCCTGCTCCCCCTGGTCATGCTCCTCCTGGGCCTTGGTCAACGGGAACCCGCTCCCAGTTGGCCTGCTACCCTGGGTCCTGCTACCCTGGGTCCTGCACCCCTTGTTTCCTGCTTCCCCTGGCCCTGCTATACATGGGCCCATTCACCCTGGCTCTGCTCTCCTTGGGCACTGCTCTTCTGGTCCCTGCTTTCCCTGGGCCTCCTCCCGTGGGCCATACTCCTCCTTGGCTCTGCTCCATGTGCCCTATTCCGCCTGGGACCTTCCCACTTGGGCCCTGATCCCCCTGGTATTGCTCCGCATGGGCTCTGCTCCCCCAGACCCTTCTTCCCCTGTTCTCTGATTCTCCTGGACCCTGATCCCCCTAGCCATGCTCCTCCTTGCCCTGTTCCCCTTGGCTCTGCACCTCTGGGCCCTACTCCCCTGAGCAGTGCGCCTCCGTGACCCTGCTCCCCTGGACCATGCTGCTTCTGATCCTGCTCACTCAGGCTGTATTCTCCCTGACCCTGCTCCCCTGGGCCCGGCTCTATTTGGCCCTGCTCCCTCTTGTCCTGATTTCCTGGGTGACTGCTCCCTCTTGCATTGGGCCCTTCTCCCCCTGGCCCTAATCCCCTGGTTCTGCTCTTATTGTGGCCTGCTCCACTTGGTCCTGATAACCAAGGCCCTGCTCCCCATGGGGCTTGCTCCTGCTGTACGTAACCCCTGGCCCTGCATTCCCTGGCCCTTCTCCCGTGGGCCCTGCTCCTCCTCAGCCCTGCTTCCCCTGGCCCTGCTTCCCTTGACCCTGCTCCTTCTGGGCCCTGCTCCCCTGAGCCCTGCTCCCCCTGGGTCCTGCTCTCCTTGGGCTCTGCTCCCCATGGTCTTACCCACATGGTCCGTAATACCCAGGACCCTATTCTCCCTGATTACTGATTCTCCTGGGCCCTGCTCCTCCTGGCCCTGCTTTCCTGGGCCCTGCTCCCCACTGGGCTCACCTCTTCCTGAGTCCTGCTCCCGCTTAGCCCTGATCGCCCTGTTCCTGTTTCCCAGGCCCCATTCCCTCTGGCCCTGCTCACCTTGCCCTGCTTTCCTGGGCCCTACTTCCGCTGGCCATGCTCCTCTGCACCCTGCTCACCTGCACCCTACTACCCCTGGTCCCTTCCCCCCTGGGCCCTGCTTCACCTGGTTGTGCTCCGCATGGGCCCTTCTCCCCCTGTTCCCTGCTTCATTTGGGCCTTGCTCCCCCTATCCCAGCTCCCCCTTGCCCTACTTGCCCAGTGCCTGCTCCTCCAGGACTTGCCCCCCCTGGTAATGCTCTCTCTGGGCCCTTTTCCGCCTGGGACCTGCTCCCCTGGCCCTTCTCCTCCTGGCTCTACTCCCTGTGGGCTCTGCACCCCTAGCCTTGCTCTCCTCATCCCTGGTCCTCTAATACTCCTCTCCCTGGACCCTGCCTTACCTGCTCCTCCTGGACCCTGCCCACCCTGACTCTGTTCCCCAGGGCCCTGCTCTCTGGGCCTGCTCCCCCTGGCCCTGCTGCCCTGGGCCCTGCTCTTCTGGGCCCTTCCCCGCCTGGACATGTTTCTCCTGGCCCGGCTCTGCTGGGCCCTTCTCCCCCTTGGGCCCTGCTCCTCGTGGACTTGCTCACTGGGTCCCGCTCTCCCCCGATCCTGCCTCTTGGCCCTGCTCCCCCTGGGCCCTCTTTTCCATGTGCCCTGATCCCCCTAGGCCCTGCTCCCCCTGGATCCTGCTCCCCCTGGTCCTGTTCTCCATGGGCCCTCTTCACCTGCACTGCTCTCCCTGCCCCTAATCCCTGTGGCCTCTTCTATCTCTCCTGCTTACCCTAGGACCCAGCTGTCCCTGGCCCAGCTGTCCCTCGCACTGCTTCCCCTGGGCGTGCTCCCCCGGTACCTGCTCCTCCTGGAACTACTCCCCTTGGTCTTGCTCCCCTTGGGCCCTGCTCCTCCTGGCTCTGCTCCCATGTGCCCTGCTCACCCTGGGCTCTGTTTCCCCTGAGCATTGCAACTTCTTGGCCCTGCTCTCCCTGGTCCTGATTCCTTGGGCCCCGCTCCCACTGGCCCAGCTCCCCCTGG
Organism: Callospermophilus lateralis; assembly: GCF_048772815.1. Taxonomy (NCBI): domain Eukaryota; kingdom Metazoa; phylum Chordata; class Mammalia; order Rodentia; family Sciuridae; genus Callospermophilus; species Callospermophilus lateralis. Next base: position 11,950 of record NW_027512012.1, on the reverse strand, counting down.
ACCTGTTCCTCCTGATCCTGCTCCCCTGGGACCTGCTCCCTCTGGTCCTGCTCCCCGGACCCTGCTCTACCTGGGCCTTCTCCACTGGGCCCTGCTCAACCCTGGACCTGCTCTCTGGGCCCTGCTCCCCATGAAATTGCTTCCCTGGACCCTGGTTCCCCTGTGCCCTGCTCTCCCTGGTCCCTCCTCCCCCTGGTCCTGCTCTCCATTGTCCCTGCTACCCTGGTTTTGCTTCCCTGCCCCAACTCCCTGTGGGATATGCTCCCCCTAGCCATGCTCTCCTGGGCCTTCCTCCATGTAGGCCTCCTTTCTATGGGGCCTGCTCCAAGTGTTCCTGCTCCTCCTGGGCCCTGCTCCCACTGGCCCTTCTCCTCTGGGCCCTGCTCCCCCTAGTCCTGCTTCCTTGGGCCCTACGACCCTGGACCTGCTCTCCTTGGTCCTATTCCCCCTGGCCTGCTCCCCTGGGCCCTGATCTTCCCTTGTCCCTGCTCCTCCTGGCCCTGCTCCGCTAGGCCCTTCTACACCCTGGGCTCCGCTACCCATGAGCCCTGCTCCCCTGTCTCTTCTGCCTCACGACCCTGCTCCCCCAGTCCTGCTCCCCTGGCCCTTGCTCTCTCTGGGCCATGCTGCCCCTTGGCCCTTCTCCCCCTGGCCCTGCTTACACTGGCTCCCCCTGTGTTCTCCTCCCCCTGGCCCTGCTCCCCTTGGCCCAACTCCCTGTGGGCTCTGCTCCCCCTAGCCCTGCTCTCCTGGGCCCTACTCCCCTGGTCCTCCACTCCATGGGCCCTTCTCCATCTGGTCCTACTCCCCCCAGGCCCTGCTCCCCCTGGTCCTGCTCTCCTGAGCCCTACTTCCCCCAGTCCTGCTCCCCTAGGACAGGCTTCCCCTGGTTCTGCTCCTCCTGGGCCCTGGTCCCCCTGGGCCCCTATCCCCCCTGGCCCTGGTCCCTCTGGTCCTTATTCCCCGGGCCCCAATCCCTCTAGCCCTGCTTCCCGTGGCATTGTTCCCACTGGGCCTGCTTCCCTGAACCCTGCTCCCTCTGGTCCTGCTTTCCTGGGCGCTTCAACCCGTGGCACTTCTCCCCATGGGCCCTGCTCCTCCTGGTCCTGATAATCATGGCCCTGCTCCCCATGGGCCCTGCTCCTCCTGCCTCTAATCCGTTGGCCCTGCTTCCCTGGGCCCTGTTCCTCCTGGCCCCTTCTCCCCCTGGCCCTGTTCCCCATGGTCCTTTTTCCTAGCTTTGCTCCTCCTGGCTCTGATACCCCGGGTCCTGCTCCCCTGGGACCTGGTCTCCCTGGCCCTACTCCACTGGGCCCTACTCCTGCTTTGTCCTTCTCCCCCTGTCCCTGCTCCTCTGGGCCCTGATCCCTCTGTGTCCTGCTTCTCTGGGACCCATCCCTCTGGCCCTGTTCCCCATGGCCCTGCTACCCGGGCCTTGCTCCTCCTGCCCTGCTCCCCTGGGCCCTGCTCGCCCCTGGCCCTGCTCCCTGGGCCGTGCTACCCCTGATTCTGCTCCCCCTGGGCCCTTGTTTACCTGGGCCCTGCTCCCCCTGGTCCTGCTCCCCATGTTCTTGCTCCCCTGGCCCTATTCCCTGTGGGCTCCGCTCCCCCTAGTTCTGCTCTCCTGGGACATGCTCCCCCTGGTCTCTACTCACTGGGCCTTGTTCCACCTGATCCTGCTCCCCTCGGGCCCTGATCCCTCTTGCCCTGCTCCCCTGGGCCCTAGTCTCCCCAGTCTTGCTCCCCTGGGTCCTGCTTCCCCTGGTTCTGCTCCTCCTGGGCCCTGGTCCCCCTGGGCCCCACTCTCCATGGGCCCTCATTACCCTGTACCCTGTTTCACCTGGTCCTGCTTCCCTGGGCCCTGCTTTCCCTGGCCCTTCTCTCCTGGCCCTGCTGCCCCAGGTCCTGCTCCCTGGGGTCCTGCTCTCCCGAGTCCTGATCCCCAGGTCTTGCTCCCTCTCATCCTGCTACCGCCGTTCTGCTCATTCTGCTCCCCAGGTCTGCTCCTCCTGTTTCTGCTCCACTTGGGCCCAATTACCCTTGGGTCTTATTTTCCCCTGGTCCCACTTCCCTGTGCCTCATTCCCCCTGGCCCTCTTCCTCCTGGCCTTGTTCCCCCTGGCCCTGCTTTTCTGGGCCCTGCTCCCCTGGTCTTGCTCTTCTTGGGCCATGTTCCACCTGGTCCTATTCCCCACCCCATGCCCTACTCCCCAGTCACTGCTCCCCATGGGTTCTGCTCCTCCTGGCCCTAATCCCCTGGCCCTGCTCCCCTGGGCCCTTCTCTCCTGGGCACTGCTTCCCCTGCCCTGCTCCCCTGGGTTCTGCTCCACCTGGGCCCTGCTTCCTGGCGCCCTGCTCCTCCTGTCCTTGCTCACCATGGGCCCTGCTTCCCCTGGCTATAATCCCCTGGCCCTTCTCCTCCTGTCCTTGCTCTCTAGGGCCCTGTTATCTTGGTACCTGCTTCCCCTTGCCCTGTTCCCCTAGGCCCTGCTCCCCCGGCCCTGCTCCCATGGCCATGCTTCCCCTGGTCCTGATAACCATGGTCCTGCTTCCCATGTTCCTGCTCCCCTGGATCTAATCCCCTAGGGCCTGGTCCCCTTGCCCCTGCTCCCCCTGGGCCCTGCTACCCATGGTCTTGCTCCACATACGCTGTGCTACTCCAAGGCGTGCTCCCCCTGTTCCCTGCTTCTTCTGGGCCCTGCTCCCACTGGCCCTGCTCCTCCTGGACCTGGTCTCCTGGGCCCTGCTCCCCACTGAGCTCCACTCCCCCTGAGCCCTGATCCCCCTCATCCTGATTCCCCAGGTCTCACTCAATCTGGCCCGGCTCTCCCTGGCCACATTCCACCTGGCCCAGCAATTCTGGGTCCTGCTCTCCTGGGCCTTGTCCCTCCTGACCCTGCTCCAATAGGCCCTGCTCCTCCTGCATTCTTCTCCCCCTGGACCTGCTCCCCTGGACCCTGCTCCCCCTGTGTCCTGCTCTCCCTGGGCCTGTTCCCCTTGGGCCCTGCTCCTCCTGGAGTTGCTTCACCCTGGGCTCTGCTCCCCCTTGGCCCTGCTCCCCCTTGGCCCTGCTCCCCTGATCCTCCTTCCCCAGAGCCCACTCCCCCTGTCCCTGGTCCCCCTGGCTCTGTTTCCCTGGATCTGCTACCCTGGGCACTGCTCCCTCTGGTCCTGCTTCCCTTGGGCATTACTACTCCTGGCCTGGCTCCCCCCTGGGTTCTGCCCCCCCCCGGACTTGTTCCCCCTTGATCCTGCTGCACTGGTCCTGCTTCCCATGTGCCCTGCTTTCCCTGGACTCTGCTCCTCCTTGCCCTGCTCCCCTGGGACCTGTTCCCTGGGTCGTACTCCCACGTGTGCTTTTGTCATCCTGGGAGCTGCTCCTTCTTTGCCCTTCTCCTGGCACTGTTCCCCATGGCTCTGGTCCTCCTTGCCCTGCTCCCTTAGGACCTGCTCTCCCTTAACCTGGTCTCCTGGGCCCTACTCCCATTGAGTCCTTCTCCCCCTGGCCCTCCTACCCTGGGTCCTGCTCCCCTTGTGTCCTGCTTCCACTGTCCCTCCTCACCTGGGTCCTGCTCCCCCTGGGTCCTGCTCCCTCTGGCCCTGCTCCCTCCTGGGCTCCAATCCCTCTGAGCCCTGATTTCCCTTGTTCCTGCTCTCCCTGGTTCTGCTTCCTCAGGCCCCACTCCCTCTGGCCCTGCTCCGCTTGGTCCTTTTCCCCCTGGCCCTGCTCCCCTGGGCCCTGCACCCCCTGGCTCTTCTTGCCCTGGGCCCTAGGTTCCCTGTGCCCCGCTTCCCCTAGGCCCTGCTCCCCTGTGCCCTGCTCCCCCGGCACTGCTCCCCATGTGCCCTGCTCCTCCTGTCCCTTCTCCACCTGGCCCTGCTCCCCTGGGCCCTACTTCCCCTGGGAACTGCTCTTCCTACACCCGCTCCCTGGGCCCTGCTCCTCCTGAACCCTCCTCCCCCTACCCCAGCTACCCTGGCCCAGCTCCCTCTGAACCTAATTACAATGGGCTTTGAACCTAACTCCCTGCTCTCCTGGGCCCTGCTCCTCCTGGGCCCTAATCCCCTGTTCCCAGGTCTCCCCGGTCCCTTCTCCTTCTGAGCCCTGCTCCCCATGGTCTTGCTTCACATGGGCCGTGCTACCCAGGGCCCTGCTCCCCCTGTTCAGTGCTTCTCCTGGGCCCTGCTCCCCCTGGTACTGCTGTCCCTGGCTCTGTTCCCCTTGGCCCTGCTCCCCCTGGATCATGCTCCCCTGGTCCTGTTCCCCATGGGCCCTGCTCACCTGTACTGCTCTCCCTGCCCCTACTCCCTGTGAGCTGTGCTATCCCTAGCCATGATCTACTGGGCTCTGCTACCCCTGGCATTCCTCTCCCTGGGCCCTGCTCCCACTGTTTTGCTTACCCTAGGACCATGCTGTCCCTGGCCCTACTGTCCCTCGCACTGCTTCCCCTGGGCCTGCTCCCCGAGTACCTGCTCCTCCTGGTACTGCTACCCTGGTCTTGCGCCCCTTGGGCCCTGCTCTTCCTGGCCCTGCTCATAGGTGCCCTGCTCCCATGTGCCTGCTCCCCCTGGGCTCTGTTCCCCTGGAGCACTGCAACTTCTTGGCCCTGCTCTCCCTGGTCCTGCTTCGTGGGCCCCACCCCCACTGGCCCTGCTCCACATGGACCTGTTCCTCCAGATCCTGCTCCCCTGGGATCTGCTCCCTCTGATCCTGCTCCCCTGGACCCTGCTCTTCCTGGCCTTTCTCCACTGGGCCCTGCTCACCCCTGGACCTGCTCTTTGGGCTTTGCTCCCACTGATTTTGCTTCCCTGGACCCTGATTCCTCTGTACCCCGCTCCCCCTGGTCTCTCCTCCTCCTGGTCCTGCTCTCCATTGTCCCTCCTACCCTGGTTTTGCTTCCCGTGCCCCAACTCCCTGTGGGAACTGCTCCCCCTAGCCATGCTCTCCTGGGGCTTTCTCCCCGTAGGCCTCCTTTCCATGGGGCCTACGCCACGTGGTCCTGTTCCTCCTGGCCCTGCTCCCACTGGCACTTCTCCCCTGGGCCCTGCTCCCCCCAGTCCTGGTTCCTGGGGTCCTACGACTGTGGACCTGCTCTCCTTGGTCCTATTCCCCCTGGCCTGCTCCTCTGGGCCCTGATCCTCCCTGTCCCTGCTCCCCTGGGCTGTGCTCCTCTGGTACTGCTACCCCTGGGCCCTGCTCCTCCTGGCCCTGCTCCACTAGGCCCTTCTACACCCTGGGCTCTGCTACCCTTGAGACCTGCTCCCCTGTCTCTTCTGCCTCAGGCCCCACTCCCTGTGGACTCTGCTCCTACTAGCCCTGCTCTCCTGGGCCCTGCTACCCAGATCCTCCTGTCCTTTGGCCCTCGTCCCCCTGACCCTGTTACCCTGGGCCCTAATCCCTCCAGTCCTGTTCCCCTGGGCCCTTATTCCCCTGGGCCCTGCTCCCCATGAGCCCAGCTCCCCCGGGCCCTATGCCCCTGTACCCTGCTTCACCTGGGTTCTGCTTCCCCTGGCCCTGCTCCCTATTGCCCTGCTTACCTAGGCCTCCTCCACTGGGACCTGCTATCCCTGGTACTCCTCTCACTGGGCCCTTGTCCTCCTTGCCCTTTTCTCCCTGGCTATTCTCCCCTGGGCCCTGCTCCTCTGGTAACTTCTTTCCCTGGCCCTACTCCCTGTAGGCACTGTTCCCATTAGCCCTGCTCTCCTGGGCTCTGCACCCCCTGGTCTCCTCTCGCTGGGACCTGCTCTGCCCGCTCCTGCTCCTCCTGGGTGTTGCTCCTCATGGTCCTGCTCCCTTGGGCCCTACTTCCCGCATCCTGGTCCCCTGGGCCCTGCACACCAGGCCCCGCTTCCCTGGGCCCTGCTCTTCTGGGCCTTGCTTCCCTTGGCCTTCTCCCCTGGGCTCTGTTCCCCCTGGCTCTGCTCCTCTAGGCCCTCCTACCCTGGGCCCTCCTACCTCTGGTCCTGCTTTTCTGGACCTACCTCCCCCTTGGCCTTGCTCCCCCAGTTCTTTTTCCTGGGCTCTACTCCCTATGGAATTGGCCCCACTGGCCCTCCTCTCCTAGGCCCAGCTTCCCTGTACCCTGCTACTCCAAACTCTCCTACCCCTGACTCTGCTCGCCCTGGCCCTACTCCCTATGGGCTCTGCTCCCCCTATACCATGCACCTGAGCCATGCACCACTAACCGCTGCTCCCCATGGGACCTGCTCCCCTGAGCCTGAACTCCGGGGCCCTGCACCCCAGGGTACCTCCCTCCCTGGGCCCTTCTACCCTTGGCCCTTTTCCTCCTGGCCCCACTCCCCATGGCCCTACTCCCCAGAGCCATGCTCTCCCTGACACTGTTCCCCATTGGCCCTACTCCCTCTGGCCCTACTCCCTGTGAGCTCTGCACTCCCTAGCCCTGCTCTCCTGGACCCTGTTCCCCTTGGTCCTCCTCTTCCTGGACCCTGATCCACCTGGCCCTGGTTCTGTTCCCCTGGGCACTATTCACTCCAGTCCTGCTCCCCAGGGCCCTGCTCACCCTGGTGATGCTCCTCCTGGGCCTTGGTCAACCTGGAACCCGCTCCCACTTGGCCTGCTACCCTGTGCCCTGCACCCCTTGTGTCCTGCTTCCCCTGGCCCTGCTCCCCATGGGCCCTTTCGCCCTGGCCCTGCTCCCCGTGGGCCCTGTTCTTCTGGTCCCTGCTTTCCCTGGGCCTGCTCCCCTGGGCCATACTCCTCCTTGGCTCTGCTCCCCTGTGCCCTATTCACCCTGGGACCTTCCCACTTGGGCCCCACTCCCCCTGGTATTGCTCTCCTTGGGCTCTGCCTCCCCGCATCCTTCTTCCCCTGTTCTCTGCTTCTCCTGGGCCCTGATCCCCCTAGCCATGCTCCTCCTTGCCCTGTTCCCCGTGTCTCTGCACCTCTGGGCCCTACTCCCCTGAGATGTGCTCCTCTGTGGCCCTGCTCCCATGGGCCATGCTCCCTCTGGTCCTGCTCACTCAGGCTGTACTCCCCCTGTCCCTGATCCCCTGGGCCCAGCTCTATTTGGCCCTGCTCCCTCTGGTCCTGATTTCCTGTGTGACTGCTCCCCCTTGCATTGGGCCCTTCTCCCCCTGGCCCTAATCCCCTGGTTCTGCTCTCATTGTGGCCTGCTCCACTTGGTCCTGATAACCATGGCCATGCTCCCCATAGGGCTTGCTCCTCCTGGACCTAAGCCCTGGCCCTGCACCACCTGGCCCTGCTTCCCTGGGCCCTGCTCCTCCTCAGCCCTGCTTCCCCTGGCCCTGCTTCCCTTGAACCTGCTCCTTCTGGGCCCTGCTCCCCCGAGCCCTGATCCCTCTGGTTCCTGCTCTCCTTGGGCTCTGCTCCTTCTGGGCCCTGCTCCCCCGAGCCCTGATCCCTCTGGGTCCTGCTCTCCTTGGGCTCTGCTCCCCATGGTCTTGCCCCACATGGTCCGTAATACCCCGGACCCTATTCTCCCTGATTTCTGATTCTCCTGGGCCCTGCTCCTCCTGGCCCTGCTCTCCTGGGCCCTGCTCCGCTCTGGGCTCACCTCTTCCTGAGTTCTGCTCCCGCTTAGCCCTGCTCGCCCTGTTCCTGCTTCCCCGGGCTCCATTCCCTCTGGCCCTGCTCACCTGGCCCTGCTTTCCTGGGCCCAACTTTTCCTGTTCCTGCTCCCCTGGGCCATGCTCCTCTGCACCCTACTTCCCCTAGACCGTTCCCCCTGGGGTCCTGCTCCACCTGGTCTTGCTCCGCATGGGCCCTGCTCCCAAGGGCCCTTCTCCCCTGTTCCCTGCTTCTCTTGGGCCTTGCTCCCCCTATCGCAGCTCCCCCTTGCCCTACTTCCCCGGGGCCCGCTCCTCCAGCACCTGCTCCCCCTGTTAATGCTTTCCCTGAGCCCTTTTCCGACTGGGCCCTGCTCCCCTGGCCCTTCTCCTCCTGGCTCTACTCCCTGTGGGCTCCGCACCCCTAGATATCCTCTCCTCATCCCTGGTCCTCTATACTCCTGTCCCTGGACCTTGCCCCACCTGCTCCTCCTGGGCCCTCTCTACCCTGGCCCTGTCCCCTGGACACTACTCCCTCCAGTCCTGCTCCCCTGTTCCTGCTCCCCTGACTCTGTTCCCCAGGGACCTGCTCTCTGGGCCTGCTCCCTCTGGCCCTGCTCTGCTGGGAAATTCTTCCCCTTGGGGCCTGCTCCTCGTGGCACTGCTCACTGGGTCCCGCTCTCCCCTGGTCCTGCTCTTGGGCCCTTCTCCCCCTGGGCCCTGTTTTCCCTGTGCCCTGCTCCCCTTACGCCCTGCTCCCCCTGGATCCTGCTCCTCCTTGTCCTGTTCCCCATGGGCCTTGCTCGCCTGTACTGCTCTCCCTGCCCCTACTCCCTGTGGCCTCTGCTATCCCTAGCACTGATCTACTTGGCTCTGCTATCCCTGGCCCTCCTCTCCCTGGGCCCTAATCCCCCCTGTCCTGCTTACCCTAGGACCCTGCTGTCACTGGCCCTGCTGTCCCTCGCTCTGCTTTCCCTGGGCGGGCTCTCCCGGTACCTGCTCCTCCTGGTACTGCTCCCCCTGGTCTTGTTCCCCTTCTGCCCTACTCCTCCTGGCCCTGCTCCTGCTCCCACAGGTCTGTTCTCCCTGAGCCCTTCTCCCCTTGGCCTTTTCCCCCCTGGTCCGACTCCCTCTGGTGCTGCTCTCCTTAAACCTGCACCCCATGTACCCTTCTCCCCTGGCCCTGCACCCCGTGGGCTCTGCTTTCCCTAGGCCTACTCGCCTGGGCCCTGCTCCCCTTGGTCCTCCTCTTCCTGGACCCTGATCCACCTGGCCCTGGTTCTGCTCCCCTGGGCCCTACTCCCTCCAGTCCTGCTCCCCAGGGCCCTGCTCCCCCTGGTTATGCTCCTCCGGGGCCTTGGTCAACCTGCAACCCTCTCCCACTTGGCATGCTCCAGTGGGCCCTGCACCCATGTGTCCTGCTTCCTCTGGCCCTGCTCCCATTGGGCCCTATCGCCCCCCATGGGCACTTTCACCCTGGCCCTGCTCCCCATGGCCCCTGCTCTTCTAGTCCCTGCTTTCCCTGGGCCTGCTCCCCTGGGCCATACTCCTCCTTGGCTCTGTTCCCCTGTGCCCAATTCCCCCTGGGACCTTCCCACTTGGGCCCTGCTCCCCCTGGTATTGCTCCCCATGGACACTGCTCCCCCGGACCCTTCTTCCCCTGTTCTCTGCTTCTCCTGGGCCCTGATCCCCCTAGCCATGCTCCTCCATGCCCTGTTCCCCCTGGCTCTGCACCTCTGGGCCCTACTCCCCTGACCTGTGCTCCTCTGTGGCCCTGCTCCCCTGGGCCCTACTCCCTCCAGTCCTACTCCCCTGTTCCTGCTCTTCTGACTCTGCTCCCCTGGGCCCTGTTCTCCTGGGCCATGCCCCCCCTGGGCCCTTTTCCTCCTGGCCCTGCTCTGCTGGTCCCTTCTCCCCCTTGGGCCCTACTCATCGTGCAATGCTCACTGGGTACCACTCTCCCCTGGTCCTTCTCTTGAGCCCTACTCCCCCTGGTCCTGTTCCCCATGGACCCTGCTCACCTGTACTGCTCTCCTTGCCCCTACTCCCTGTGGGCTCTGCTATGCCTAGCACTGATCTACTGGGCTCTACTACCCCTGGCCCTCCATTCCCTGGGCCCTAATCCCCCCTGTCCTGCTTACCCTAGGACCCTGCTGTCCCTGGCCCTGCTGTCACTGGCCCTGCTGTCCCTCGCACTGCTTCCCCGGGGCCTGCTCCCCCGGCACCTGCTCCTCCTGGTACTGCTCCCCCTGGTCTTGCTCCCCTTGAGCCCTGCTCCTCCTGGTCATCCTCACATGTGCCCTGCTCACCCAGGGCTCTGTTCCCCCTGAGCACTGCAACTTCTTGGCCGTGCTCTCCTTGGTCCTGCTTTCTTGGGCTCCGCTCCCACTGGCCCTGCTCCCCTTGGACCTGTTCCTCCTGATCCTGCTCCGCTGGAACCTGCTCCCTCTGGTCCTGCTCCCCCAGACCCTGCTCCTCCTGGCCCTACTCCACTGGGCCCTGCTCACCCCTGGACCTGCTCTCTGGGCCCTGCTCCCCCTGATTTTGCTTCCCTGGACCCAGGTTCTACTATGCCCCGCTCCCCGTGGTCCCTCCTCCCCCTGGTCTTGCTCTCCATTGTCCCTGCTACCCTGGTTTTGCTTCCCGTGCCCCAACTCCCTGTGGGATCTGCTCCCCCTAGCCATGCTCTCCTGGGCCTTTCTCCCCGTAGGACTCTTTTCTATGGGGCCTGCTCCACGTGGTCCTGCTCCTCCGGGGCCCTGCTGCCACTGGGCCTTCTCCCCTGGGCCCTGCTCCCCCCAGTCCTGGTTCCTTGGGCCCTACGACCCTGGACCTGCTCTCCTTGGTCCTATTCCCCCTGGCATGCTCCCCTGGGCACTGATCCACCCTGTCCCTGCTCCCCTGGGCTGTGCTCCTCTGGTTCTGCTACCCATGGGCCCTGCTCCTCCTGGCCCTGCACCCTAGGCCCTTCTACCCCTTGGGTTCCGCTAATCTTGAGCCCTACTCCCCTTTCTGTCTCCCTCAGGCCCGACTCGCTGTGGGCTCTTTTCTTACTAGCCCTGCTCTCCTGGGCCCTGCTCCTCAGATACCCCTGTCCTTTGGCCCTCTTCCCCCTGGGCCTGTTCCCCTGGGCCCTATTCCCTCCAGTCCTCTTCCCCTGGGCCCTTCATCCCCTGGTCCCTGCTCCCCATGGGCACAGCTCCCCCGGGCCCTTATCCCCCTGTTCCCTACTTCTCCTGGGTTCTGCTTCCCCTGGCCCTGCTCCCTATTCCCCTGCTTCCCTGGCCCTCCTCCCCTGGGACCTGCTATCGCTGGTACTGCTCTCACTGGCCCTTGTCCCCATTGCCCTTTTCTCCCTGGCTATGCTTCCCTGGGTCCCTGGGTCCTGCTCCTCTGGTAACTTCTTTTCCTGGCCCTACTCCCTGTAGGCAGTGTTCCCCTTAGCCCTGCACTCCGGGGCCCTGCACCCCCAGATACTTCTTTTCTTGGCCCTTCTACCCTTGGCCCTTTTCCTCCTGGCCTCACTCACCATGGCCCTGCTCCCCCGGGCCATGCTCTCCCTGATACTGTTCCACATTGTCCCTACTCCCTCTGGCCCTACTCTCTCTGGGCTCTGCACTCCCTAGTCCTGCTCTCCTGGGCCCTGCTCCCCTTGGTCCTCCTCTTCCTGGACCCTGATCCACCTGGCCCTGGTTCTGCTTCCCTGGGCCCTACTCCGTTCAGTCCTGCTCCCCAGGGCCCTGCTCCCCCTGGTTATGCTCCTCCTGGGCCTTCGTCAACCTGGAACCCGCTCCCACTTGGCCTGCTCCCCTGGGCCCTGCACCCCTTGTGTCCTGCTTCCCCTGGTCCTGCTCCCCTGAGCCCTTTCCCCCCTGCCGCTGCTCCTCATGAGCCCTGCTCTTCTGGTCCCTGCTTTCCCTGGGCCTGCTCCCCTGGGCCATACTCCTCCTTGGCTCTGCTCCCCTGTCCCCTATTCCCCCTGGGACCTTCCCACTTGGGCCCTGCTCCCCCTGGATCCTGCTACCCCTGATCCTGTTCCTCATGTGCCCTGCTCACCTGTACTGCTCTCCCTGTCCCTACTCCCTGTGGGCTCCGCTATCCCTAGCACTGATCTACTGGGCTCTGCTACCCCTGGCCCTCCTCTCCCTGGGCCCTGCTCCCCCGTGTCCTGCTTACCCTAGGACCCTGCTGTCCCTGGCCCTGCTGTCCCTGGCCCTGCTGTCCCTCGCACTGCTTCCCAATGGCCTGGTCCCCCGGTACCTGCTCCTCCTGGTACTGCTCCCCCTGTTATTGCACCCCTTGGGCCCTGCTCCTCCTGGCCCTGCTCCCATGTGCCCTGCTCCCCCTGGGATCTGTTCCGCCTGAGCACTGCAACTTGTGGCCCTGCTCTGCCTGTTCCTGCTTCCTTGGGCCCCGATCCCCCT
>NW_027512011.1:0-18730 GCF_048772815.1 Callospermophilus lateralis | reverse complement strand
GAGCTACTACAAACCATGTTGGATTTAAAGTTCCAAATTCATGTATCTATATAGGAGAGAGCAGAGGGAAACCTAAATATAAATACTGCTACTGTAGACGAACGCTTCAACCTAGAAGAACAAAATTTGGTGAGCCAAGTGGGATTTGGGTACTGATCATTACCACCAAGTATCATCAAGATTGGGTGAAAAAATATTTGCTGGTATTTCGGAAACTCGTTAATTCTTAGAAGGTTGGAAACCCCTATCAATGAAAGTGCTTTTCCACAGTCTGTGCCTAGGGCTACTTGAAGAGGAAACAAACCATAGAGACAAAACTGATAACTCCTTTATTTTGTCAAGTTTCAAAGTGCTACTACGAACCATGTTGGATTTAGAGTTCCAAATTCATCTATCTCTATCAGAGAGAACAGAAGGAAACCTAAATATAAAAACTGCTACTGTACACGAACGCTTCACCCTAGAAGAACAAAATTTCATGAGACAAGTGGGATTTGTGTACAAATCATTACCACCAAGTATCATCAAGATTGGGTGAAAAAATATTTGCTGGTATTTCGGAAACTCGTAAATTCTTAGAAGGTTGGCAACCCTTCTCAATGAAAGTGCTTTTCCACAGTCTGTGACTAGGGATACTTGAAGAGGAAACAAACCATGGAGACAAAATTGAGAACTCCTTTATTTTGTCAAGTTTCAAAGAGCTACTACAAACCATGTTGGATTTAGAGTTCCACATTCTTCTATCTATATAGGAGAGAACAGAGGGAAAACTAAATATAAAAACTACTACTGTAGATGAACGCTTCAACCTAGAAGAACAAAATTTGGTGAGCCAAGTGGGATTTGTGTACTGATCATTACCAACAAGTTTCATCAAGATTGGGTGAAAAAATATTTGCTGGTATTTCGGAAATGCGTTAATTCTTAGAAGCTTGACAACCCCTCTCAATGAAAGTGCTTTTCCACAGTCTGTGCTTAGGGCTACTTGAAGAATAAACATACCATAGAGACAAAACTGAGAACTCCTTTATTTTGTGAAGTTTCAAAGAGCTACTACGAACCTTGTTGGATTTAGAGTTCCAAATTCATCTATCTATTTAGGACAGAGCAGAGGGAATCCTAAATATAAAAACTGCTTCTGTAGACGAACGCTTCAACCTAGAAGAACAAAATTTGGTGAGCCAAGTGGGATTTGTGTACTGATCATTACCACCAAGTATCATCAAGATTGGGTGAAAAAATATTTGCTGGTATTTCGGAAACTCGTTAATTCTTAGAAGTTGACAACCCCTCTCAATGAAAGTGCTTTTCCACAGTCTGTGCTTTGGGCTATTAAAGAGGAAACAAACCATAGAGACAAAACTGAGAACTCCTTTATTTTGTCAAGTTTCAAGGAGCTACTACAAACCATGTTGGATTTAGAGTTCCAAAATCATCTATCTATATAGGAGAGAGCAGATGGAAATATAAATATAAAAACTGCTACTGTAGAAGAACGCTTCAACCTAGAAGAACAAAATTTGGTGAGCCAAGTGGGATTTGTGTACTGATCATTACCACCAAGTATGATCAAGATTGGGTGAAAAAATATATGCTGGTATTTCGGCAACGCGTTAATTCTTAGAAGCTTGACAACCCCTCTCAATGAAAGTGCTTTTCCACAGTCTGTGCTTCGGGCTACTTGAAGAGGAAACAAACCATAGAGACAAAACTGAGAACTCCTTTATTTTGTGAAGTTTCAAAGAGCTACTACGAACCGTGTTGGATTTAGAGTTGCAAATTCATCTATCTATATAGGACAGAGCAGAGGGAATCTTAAATACAAAAACTGCTTCTTAGACGAACGCTTAAACCTAGAAGAACAAAATTTGGTGAGCCACGTGGGATTTGTGTACTGATCATTACCACCAAGTATCATCAATATTGGGTGAAAAAATATTTGCAGGTATTTCGGATACTCGTTAATTCTTAGAAGCTTGGCAACCCCTCTCAATGAAAGTGCTTTTCCACAGTCTGTGCCTAGGGCTACTTGAAGAGGAAACAAACCATAGATACAAAACTGAGAACTCCTTTATTTTGTCAAGTTTCAAAGAGCTACTCCAAACCATGTTGGATTTAGAGTTCCAAATTCATCTATCTATATATTAGAGAACAGAAGGAAACCTAAATATAAAAACTGCTCTGTACACGAACGCTTCAACCTAGAAGAACAAAATTTGGTGAGCCAAGAGGGATTTGTGTACTGATCATTACCACCAAGTATCATCAAGATTGGGTAAAAGAAATATTTGCTGGTATTTCGAAACTCGTTAATTCTTAGAAGCTTGGCAACCCCTCTCGATTAAAGTGCTTTTCCACAGTCTGTGCCTAGGGCTACTTGAAGAGGAAACAAACCATAGAGACAAAACTGAGAACTCCTTTATTTTGTCAAGTTTCAAAGAGATACTACAAACCCTGTTGGATTTAAAGTTCCAACTTCATCTATTTATATAGGAGAGAACAGAGGGAAACCTAAATATAAAAACTGCTTCTGTAGACGAACGCTTCAACCTAGAAGAACAAAATTTGGTGAGCCAAGTGCAATTTGTGTACTGATCATTACCACCAAGTATCATCAAAATCGGGTGAAAAAATATTTGCTGGTATTTCGGAAACTCGTTAATTCTTAGAAGCTTGGCAACCCCTCTCAATGAAAGTGCTTTTCCACAGTCTGTGCCTAGGGCTACTTGAAGAGGAAACAAACCATAGAGACAAAACTGAGAACTCCTTTATTTTGTCAAGTTTCAAAGAGCTACTACGAACCACGTGGGATTTAGAGTTCCAAATTCATCTATCTATATAGGAGAGAACAGAAGGAAACCTAAATATAAAAACTGCTACTGTACACGAACGCTTCAACCTAGAAGAACAAAATTTCGTGAGCCAAGTGGGATTTGTGTACTGATCATTACCACCAAGTATGATCAAGATCGGTTGAAAAAATATTTGCTGGTATTTCGGGAAGTCGTTAATTCTTAGAAGCTTGGCAACCCCTCTCAATGAAAGTGCTTTTCCACAGTCTGGGCTGAGGGCTACTTGAAGAGGAAAAAACCATAGAGACAAAACTGAGACCTCCTTTATTTTGTCAAGTTTCAAAGAGCTACTACAAATCATGTTGGATTTAGAGTTCCACATTCATCTATCTATATAGGAGAGAACAGAGGGAAAACTAAATATAAAAACTACTACTGTAGATGAACGCTTCAACCTAGAAGAACAAAATTTGGTGAGCCAAGTGGGATTTGTGTACTGATCATTACCACCAAGTATCATCAAGATTGGGTGAAAAATATTTGCTGGTATTTGGGAAACTCGTTAATTATTAGAAGCTTGGCAACCCCTCTCAATGAAAGTGCTTTTACACAGTCTGTGCTTAGGGCTACTTAAAGCGGAAACAAACCATAGAGACAAAACTGAGAACTCCTTTATTTTGTCAGTTTCAAAGAGCTACTACAAACCATGTTGGATTTAAAGTTCCAAATTCATCTATCTATATAGGAGAGAGCAGAGGGAAAAGTAAATATAAAAACTGCTACTGTAGACGAACGCTTCAACCTAGAAGAACAAAATTTGGTGAGCCAAGTGGGATTTGGGTACTTATCATTACCACCAAGTATCATCAAGATTGGGTGAAAAAATGTATGCTGGTATTTCGGAAAATCGTTAATTCTTAGAAGCTTGACAACCCCTCTCAATGAAAGTGCTTTTCCACAGTCTGTGCTTAGGGCTACTTAAAGAGGAAACAAACCATAGAGACAAAACTGAGAACTCTTTTATTTTGTCAAGTTTCAAAGAGCTACTACGAACCATGTTGGATTTAGAGTTCCAAATTCATCTATCTATATAGGAGAGAGCAGAGGGAATCCTAAATATAAAAACTGCTACTGTAGACGAACGCTTCAACCTAGAAGAACAAAATTTGGTTACCCAAGTGGGATTTGTGTACTGATCATTACACCAAGTATCATCAAGATTGGGTGAAAAAATATTTGCTGGTATTTCGGAAACTCGTTAATTCTTAGAAGGTTGGAAACCCCTATCAATGAAAGTGCTTTTCCACAGTCTGTGCCTACGGCTACTTGAAGAGGAAACAAACCATAGAGACAAAACTGATAACTCTTGTATTTTGTCAAGTTTCAAAGTGCTACTACGAACCATGTTGGATTTAGAGTTCCAAATTCATCTATCTATATCAGAGAGAACAGAAGGAAACCTAAATATAAAAACTGCTACTGTACACGAACGCTTCAAACTAGAAGAACAAAATTTCGTGAGCCAAGTGGGATTTGTGTACTGATCATTACCACCAAGTATGATCAAGATCGGGTGAAAAAATATTTGCTGGTATTTCGGGAAGTCGTTAATTCTTAGAAGCTTGGCAACCCCTCTCAATGAAAGTGCTTTTCCACAGTCTGGGCTGAGGGCTACTTGAAGAGGAAAAAACCATAGAGACAAAACTGAGACCTCCTTTATTTTGTCAAGTTTCAAAGAGCTACTACAAATCATGTTGGATTTAGAGTTCCACATTCATCTATCTATATAGGAGAGAACAGAGGGAAAACTAAATATAAAAACTACTACTGTAGATGAACGCTTCAACCTAGAAGAACAAAATTTGGTGAGCCAAGTGGGATTTGTGTACTGATCATTACCACCAAGTATCATCAAGATTGGGTGAAAAATATTTGCTGGTATTTGGGAAACTCGTTAATTATTAGAAGCTTGGCAACCCCTCTCAATGAAAGTGCTTTTACACAGTCTGTGCTTAGGGCTACTTAAAGCGGAAACAAACCATAGAGACAAAACTGAGAACTCCTTTATTTTGTCAGTTTCAAAGAGCTACTACAAACCATGTTGGATTTAAAGTTCCAAATTCATCTATCTATATAGGAGAGAGCAGAGGGAAAAGTAAATATAAAAACTGCTACTGTAGACGAACGCTTCAACCTAGAAGAACAAAATTTGGTGAGCCAAGTGGGATTTGGGTACTTATCATTACCACCAAGTATCATCAAGATTGGGTGAAAAAATGTATGCTGGTATTTCGGAAAATCGTTAATTCTTAGAAGCTTGACAACCCCTCTCAATGAAAGTGCTTTTCCACAGTCTGTGCTTAGGGCTACTTAAAGAGGAAACAAACCATAGAGACAAAACTGAGAACTCTTTTATTTTGTCAAGTTTCAAAGAGCTACTACGAACCATGTTGGATTTAGAGTTCCAAATTCATCTATCTATATAGGAGAGAGCAGAGGGAATCCTAAATATAAAAACTGCTACTGTAGACGAACGCTTCAACCTAGAAGAACAAAATTTGGTTACCCAAGTGGGATTTGTGTACTGATCATTACACCAAGTATCATCAAGATTGGGTGAAAAAATATTTGCTGGTATTTCGGAAACTCGTTAATTCTTAGAAGGTTGGAAACCCCTATCAATGAAAGTGCTTTTCCACAGTCTGTGCCTACGGCTACTTGAAGAGGAAACAAACCATAGAGACAAAACTGATAACTCTTGTATTTTGTCAAGTTTCAAAGTGCTACTACGAACCATGTTGGATTTAGAGTTCCAAATTCATCTATCTATATCAGAGAGAACAGAAGGAAACCTAAATATAAAAACTGCTACTGTACACGAACGCTTCAAACTAGAAGAACAAAATTTCATGAGCCAAGTGGGATTTGTGTACAAATCATTACCACCAAGTATCATCAAGATCGGGTGAAAAAATATCTGCTGGTATTTCGGAAACTCGTTAATTTTTAGAAGCTTGGCAACTTCTCTCAATGAAAGTGCTTTTCCACAGTCTGTGCTGAGGGCTACATGAAGAGGAAACAAACATTAGAGACAGAACTGAGAACTTCTTTATTTTGTCAAGTTTCAAAGATCTACTACAAACCATGTTGGATTTAGAGTTCCACATTCATCTATCTATATAGGAGAGAACAGAGGGAAAACTAAATATAAAAATTACTACTGTAGATGAACGCTTCAACCTAGAAGAACAAAATTTGTTGAGCCAAGTGGGATTTGTGTACTGATCATTACCACCAAGTTTCATCAAGATAGGGTGAAAAAATATTTGCTGGTATTTCGGAAATGCGTTAATTCTTAGAAGCTTGACAACCCCTCTCAATGAAAGTGCTTTTCCACAGTCTGTGCTTAGGGCTACTTGAAGAGGAAACAAACCATAGAGACAAAACTGAGAACTCCTTTATTTTGTGAAGTCTCAAAGAGCTACTACGAACCTTGTTGGATTTAGTGTTCCAAATTCATCTATCTATTTAGGACAGAGCAGAGGGAATCCTAAATATAAAAACTGCTTCTGTAGACGAACGCTTCAACCTAGAAGAACAAAATTTGGTGAGCCAAGTGGGATTTGTGTACTGATCATTACCACCAAGTATCATCAAGATTGGGTGAAAAAATATTTGCTGGTATTTCGGAAACTCGTTAATTCTTAGAAGCTTGAAAACCCCTCTCAATGAAAGTGCTTTTCCACAGTCTGTGCTTTGGGCTACTTAAAGAGGAAACAAACCATAGAGACAAAACTGAGAACTCCTTTATTTTGTCAAGTTTCAAGGAGCTACTACAAACCATGTTGGATTTAGAGTTCCAAATTCATCTATCTATATAGGAGAGAGCAGATGGAAATATAAATATAAAAACTGCTACTGTAGACGAACGCTTCAACCTAGAAGAACAAAATTTGGTGAGCCAAGTGGGATTTGTGTACTGATCATTACCACCAAGTATCATCAAGATTGGGTGAAAAAATATTTGCTGGTATTTCGGAAACGCGTTAATTCTTAGAAGCTTGACAACCCCTCTCAATGAAAGTGCTTTTACACAGTCTGTGCTTAGGGCTACATAAAGAGGAAACAAACCATAGAGACAAAACTGAGAACTCCTTTATTTTGTCACGTTTCAAAGAGCTACTACAATCCATGTTGGATTTAGAGTTCCAAATTCATCTATCTATATAGGATTGAGCAGATGCAAATCTAAATATAAAAACTGCTACTGTAGACGAACGGTTCAACCTAGAAGAACAAAATTTGGTGAGCCAAGTGGGATTTGTGTACTGATCATTACCACCTAGTATCATCAAGATTGGGTGAAAAAATATTTGCTGGTATTTCGGAAACTCGTTAATTCTTAGAAGCTTGGCAACCCCTCTCAATGAAAGTGCTTTTCCACAGTCTGTGCCTAGGGAAACTTGAAGAGGAAACAAACCATAGTGACAAAACTGAGAACTCCTTTATTTTGTCAAGTTTCAAAGAGCTACTACAAATCATGTTGGATTTATAGTTCCACATTCATCTATCTATATAGGAGAGAACAGAGGGAAAACTAAATATAAAAACTACTACTGTAGATGAACGCTTCAACCTAGAAGAACAAAATTGGGTGAGCCAAGTTGGATTTGTGTACTGATCATTTCCACCAAGTATCATCAAGATTGGCTGAAAAAAATATATGCTGGTATTTCGGAAACGCGTTAATTCTTAGAAGCTTGGCAACCCCTCTCAATGAAAGTGCTTTTCCACAGTCTGTGCTTTGGGCTACTTGAAGAGGAAACAAACCATAGAGACAAAACTGAGAACTCCTTTATTTTGTCAAGTTTCAAAAAGCTACTCCAAACCATGTTGGATTTAGAGTTCCAAATTCATCTATCTATATAGGAGAGAACAGAAGGAAACCTAAATATAAAAACTGCTTCTGTACACAAACGCTTCAACCTAGAAGAACAAAATTTGGTGAGCCAAGAGGGATTTGTGTACTGATCATTACCACCAAGTATCATCAAGATTGGGTAAAAGAAATATTTGCTGGTATTCGGAAACTCGTTAATTCTTAGAAGCTTGGCAACCCCTCTCGATGAAAGTGCTTTTCCACAGTCTGTGCCTAGGGCTACTTGAAGAGGAAAGAAACCATAGAGACAAAACTGAGAACTCCTTTATTTTGTAAAGTTTCAAAGAGATACTACAAACCATGTTGGATTTAGAGTTCCAACTTCATCTATTTATATAGGAGAGAACAGAGGGAAACCTAAATATAAAAACTGCTACTGTAGACGAACGCTTCAACCTAGAAGAACAAAATTTGGTGAGCCAAGTGCAATTTGTGTACTGATCATTACCACCAAGTATCATCAAGATTGGGTGAAAAAATATTTGCTGGTATTTCGGAAACTCGTTAATTCTTAGAAGGTTGGCAACCCCTCTCAATGAAAGTGCTTTTCCACAGTCTGTGCTTAGGGCTACTTAAAGCGGAAACAAACCATAGAGACAAAACTGAGAACTCCTTTATTTTGTCAAGTTTCAAAGAGCTACTACAAACCATGTTGGATTTAAAGTTCCAAATTCATGTATCTATATAGGAGAGAGCAGAGGGAAACCTAAATATGAATACTGCTACTGTAGACGAACGCTTCAACCTAGAAGAACAAAATTTGGTGAGCCAAGTGGGATTTGGGTACTGATCATTTCCACCAAGTATCATCAAGATTGGGTGAAAAAATATATGCTGGTATTTCGGAAACTCGTTAATTCTTAGAAGCATGACAACCCCTCTCAATGAAAGTGCTTTTCCACAGTCTGTGCTTAGGGCTACTTAAAGAGGAAACAAACCATAGAGACAAAACTGAGAACTCTTTTATTTTTTCAAGTTTCAAAGAGCTACTACGAACCATGTTGGATTTAGAGTTCCAAATTCATCTATCTATATCAGAGAGAATAGAAGGAAACCTAAATATAAAAACTGCTACTGTACACGAACGCTTCAACCTAGAAGAACAAAATTTGGTGAGCCAAGTGGGATTTGTGTTCTGATCATTACCACCAAGTATCATCAAGATTGGGTGAAAAAATATATGCTGGTATTTCGGAAACGTGTTAATTCTTAGAAGCTTGACAACCACTCTCAATGAAAGTGCTTTTCAACAGTCTGTGCTTAGGGCTACTTGAAGAGGAAACAAACCGTAGTGACAAAACTGAGAACTCCTTTATTTTGTGAAGTTTCAAAGAGCTACTACGAACCGTGTTGGATTTAGAGTTGCAAATTCATCTATCTATATAGGACAGAGCAGAGGGAATCTTAAATATAAAAACTGCTTCTGTAGACGAACGCTTCAACCTAGAAGAACAAAGTTTGGTGAGCCACGTGGGACTTGTGTACTGATCATTACCACCAAGTATCATCAATATTGGGTGAAAAAATATTTGCAGGTATTTCGGAAACTCTTTAATTCTTAGAAGTTTGGCAACCCCTCTCAATGAAAGTGCTTTTCCACAGTCTGTGCTTAGGGCTACTTGAAGAGGAAAGAAACCATAGAGACAAAACTGAGAACTCCTTTATTTTGTCAAGTTTCAAAGAGCTACTCCAAACCATGTTGGATTTAGAGTTCCAAATTCATCTATCTATATTGGAGAGAACAGAAGGAAACCTAAATATAAAAACTGCTACTGTACACGAACGCTTCAACCTATAAGAACAAAATTTGGTGAGCCAAGTGGGATTTGTGTACTGATCATTACCACCAAGTATCATCAAGATTGCGTAAAAAAATATTTGCTGGTATTTCGGAAACTCGTTAATTCTTAGAAGCTTGGCAACCCCTCTCGATGAAAGTGCTTTTCCACAGTCTGTGAGTAGGGCTATTGAAGAGGAAACAAACCATAGAGACAAAACTGAGAACTCCTTTATTTTGTCAAGTTTCAAAGAGATACTACAAACCCTGTTGGATTTAGAGTTCCAAATTCATCTATGTATATAAGAGACAACAGAGCGAAAACTAAATATAAAAACCGATACTGTAGACGAACGCTTCAACCTAGAAGAACAAAATTTGCTGAGCCAAGTGGGATTTGTGTACAAATCATTACCACCAAGTATCATCAAGATTGGGTGAAAAAGTATTTGCTGGTATTTCGGAAACTCGTTAATTCTTAGAAGCTTGGCAACCCCTCTCAATGAAAGTGCTTTTCAGCAGTCTGTGCCTAGGGCTACTTGAAGAGGAAACAAACCATAGAGACAAAACTGAGAACTCCTTTATTTTGTCAAGTTTCAAAGAGCTACTACGAACCACGTGGGATTTAGAGTTCCAAATTCATCTATCTATATAGGAGAGAACAGAAGGAAACCTAAATATAAAAACTGCTACTGTACACGAACGCTTCAACCTAGAAGAACAAAATTTCGTGAGCCAAGTGGGATTTGTGTACTAATCATTACCACCAAGTATCATCAAGATCGGGTGAAAAAATATTTGCTGGTATTTCGGGAAGTCGTTAATTCTTAGAAGCTTGGCAACCCCTCTCAATGAAAGTGCTTTTCCACAGTCTGTGCTGAGGGCTACTTGAAGAGGAAACAAACCATAGAGACAAAACTGAGAATTCCTTTATTTTGTAAAGTTTCAAAGAGCTACTACAAATCATGTTGGATTTAGAGTTCCACATTCATCTATCTATATAGGAGAGAACAGAGGGAAAACTAAATATAAAAACTACTACTGTAGATGAACGCTTCAACCTAGAAGAACAAAATTTGGTGAGCCAAGTGGGATTTGTGTACTGATCATTACCACCAAGTATCATCAAGATTGGGTGAAAAATATTTGCTGGTATTTGGGAAACTCGTTAATTATTAGAAGCTTGGCAACCCCTCTCAATGAAAGTGCTTTTACACAGTCTGTGCTTAGGGCTACTTAAAGCGGAAACAAACCATAGAGACAAAACTGAGAACTCCTTCATTTTGCCAAGTTTCAAAGAGCTACTCCAAACCATGTTGGATTTAAAGTTCCAAATTCATGTATCTATATAGGAGAGAGCAGAGGGAAACCTAAATATAAAAACTGCTACTGTAGACGAACGCTTCAACCTAGAAGAACAAAATTTGGTGAGCCAAGTGGGATTTGTGTACTGATCATTACCACCAAGTATCATCAAGATTGGGTGAAAAAATATTTGCTGGTATTTCGGAAACGCGTTAATTCTTAGAAGATTGACAACCCCTCTCAATGAAAGTGCTTTTCCACAGTCTGTGCTTAGGGGCTATTTGAAGAGGAAACAAACCATAGAGACAAAACTGAGAACTCCTTTATTTTGTGAAGTTTCAAAGAGCTACTACGAACCATGTTGGATTTAGAGTTCCACATTCATCTATCTATATAGGAGAGAGCAGAGGGAAACCTAAATATAAAAACTGCTACTGTAGACGAACGCTTCAACCTAGAAGAACAAAATTAGGTGAGCCAAGTGGGATTTGTGTACTGATTATTACCACCAAGTATCATCAAGATTGGGTGAAAAAATATTTGCTGGTATTTCGGAAACGCGTTAATTCTTAGAAGATTGACAACCCCTCTCATTGAAAGTGCTTTTTCACAGTCTGTGCTTAGGGCTACTTGAAGAGGAAACAACCATAGAGACAAAACTGAGAACTCCTTTATTTTGTCAAGTTTCAAAGAGCTACTACTAACCATGTTGGATTTAGAGTTCCAAATTCATCTATCTATATAGGAGAGATCAGAGGGAATCCTACATATAAAAACTGCTTCTGTAGACGAACGCTTCAACCTAGAAGAACAAAATTTGGTGAGCCAAGTGGGATTTGTGTACTTATCATTACCACCAAGTATCATCAAGATTGGGTGAAAAAATATTTGCTGGTATTTCGGAAACTTGTTAATTCTTAGAAGCTTGACAACCCCTCTCAATGAAAGTGCTTTTACACAGTCGGTGCTTAGGGCTACTTAAAGAGGAAACAAACCATAGAGACAAAACTGAGAACTCCTTTATTTTGTCAAGTTTCAAAGAGCTACTACAACCATGTTGGATTTAGAGTTCCAAATTCATCTATCTATATAGGATTGAGCAGATGGAAATCTAAATATAAAAACTGCTACTGTAGACGAACGCTTCAACCTAGAAGAACAAAATTTCGTGAGCCAAGTGGGATTTCTGTACTGATCATTACCTCCAAGTATCATCAAGATTGGGTGAAAAAATATTTGCAGGTATTTCGGAAACTCGTTAATTCTTAGAAGGTTGGAAACCCCTCTCAATGAATGTGCTTTTCCACAGTGTGTGCCTAGGGCTACTTGAAGATTAAACAAACCATAGAGACAAAACTGAGAACTCCTTTATTTTGTCAAGTTTCAAAGAGCTACTACAAACCATGTTGGATTTAGAGTTCAAAATTCATCTATCTATATAGGAGAGAACACAAGGAAACCTAATAATAAAAAGTGCTACTGTACACGAACGCTTCAACCGAGAAGTACAAATTTCGTGAGCCAAGTGGGATTTGTGTACTAATCATTACCACCAAGTATCATCAAGATCGGGTGAAAAAATATTTGCTGGTACTTCGGAAACTCGTTAATTCTTAGAAGCTTGGCAAGCCCTCTCAATGAAAGTGCTTTTCCACAGTCTGTGCTGAGGGCTACTTGAAGAGGAAACAAACCATAGAGACAAAAATGAGAACTCCTTTACTTTGTAAAGTTTCAAAGAGCTACTACAAACCATGTTGGATTTAGAGTTCCACATTCATCTATCTATATAGGAGAGAACAGAGGGAAAACTAAATATAAAAACTACTACTGTATATGAACGCTTCAACCTAGAAGAACAAAATTTCGTGAGCCAAGTGGGATTTGTGTACTAATCATTACCACCAAGTATCATCAAGATTGGGTGAAAAATATTTGCTGGAATTTGGGAAAATCGTTAATTATTAGAAGCTTGGCAACCTGTCTCAATGAAAGTGCTTTTACACAGTCTGTGCTTAGGGCTACTTAAAGCGGAAACAAACCATAGAGACAAAACTGAGAACTCCTTCATTTTGTCAAGTTTCAAAGAGCTACTACAAACCATGTTGGATTTAGAGTTCCAAATTCATGTATCTATATAGGAGAGAGCAGATGGAAATATAAATATAAAAACTGCTACTGTAGACGAACGCTTCAACCTAGAAGAACAAAATTTGGTGAGCCAAGTGGGATTTGTGTACTGATCATTACCACCAAGTATCATCAAGATTGGGTGAAAAAATATATGCTGGTATTTCGGAAACGTGTTAATTCTTAGAAGCTTGACAACCCCTCTCAATGAAAGTGCTTTTCAACAGTCTGTGCTTAGGGCTACTTGAAGAGGAAACAAACCGTAGAGACAAAACTGAGAACTCCTTTATTTTGTGAAGTTTCAAAGAGCTACTACGAACCGTGTTGGATTTAGAGTTGCAAATTCATCTATCTATATAGAACAGAGCAGAGGGAATCTTAAATATAAAAACTGCTTCTGTAGACGAACGCTTCAACCTAGAAGAACAAAGTTTGGTGAGCCACGTGGGATTTGTGTACTGATCATTACCACCAAGTATCATCAATATTGGGTGAAAAAATATTTGCAGGTATTTCGTAAACTCTTTAATTCTTAGAAGTTTGGCAACCCCTCTCAATGAAATTGCTTTTCCACAGTCTGTGCTTAGGGCTACTTGAAGAGGAAACAAACCATAGAGACAAAATTGAGAACTCCTTTATTTTGTCAAGTTTCAAAGAGCTACTCCAAACCATGTTGGATTTAGAGTTCCAAATTCATCTATCTATATTGGAGAGAACAGAAGGAAACCTAAATATAAAAACTGCTACTGTACAGGAACGCTTCAACCTATAAGAACAAAATTTGGTGAGCCAAGTGGGATTTGTGTACTGATCATTACCACCAAGTATCATCAAGATTGCGTAAAAAAATATTTGCTGGTATTTCGGAAACTCGTTAATTCTTAGAAGCTTGGCAACCCCTCTCGATGAAAGTGCTTTTCCACAGTCTGTGCCTAGGGCTATTGAAGAGGAAACAAACCATAGAGACAAAACTGAGAACTACTTTATTTTGTCAAGTTTCAAAGAGATACTACAAACCCTGTTGGATTTAGAGTTCCAAATTCATCTATGTATATAAGAGAGAACAGAGCGAAAACTAAATATAAAAACCGATACTGTAGACGAACGCTTCAACCTAGAAGAACAAAATTTGCTGAGCCAAGTGGGATTTGTGTACAAATCATTACCACCAAGTATCATCAAGATTGGGTGAAAAAGTATTTGCTGGTATTTCGGAAAATCGTTAATTCTTAGAAGCTTGGCAACCCCTCTCAATGAAAGTGCTTTTCAGCAGTCTGTGCCTAGGGCTACTTGAAGAGGAAACAAACCATAGAGACAAAACTGAGAACTCCTTTATTTTGTCAAGTTTCAAAGAGCTACTACGAACCACGTGGGATTTAGAGTTCCAAATTCATCTATCTATATAGGAGAGAACAGAAGGAAACCTAAATATAAAAACTGCTACTGTACACGAACGCTTCAACCTAGAAGAACAAAATTTCGTGAGCCAAGTGGGATTTGTGTACTAATCATTACCACCAAGTATCATCAAGATCGGGTGAAAAAATATTTGCTGGTATTTCGGGAAATCATTAATTCTTAGAAGCTTGGCAACCCCTCTCAATGAAAGTGCTTTTCCACAGTCTGTGCTGAGGGCTACTTGAAGAGGAAACAAACCATAGAGACAAAACGGAGAACTCCTTTTTTTTGTCAAGTTTCAAAGAGCTACTACAAACCATGTTGGATTTAGAGTTCCAAATTCATCTATCTATATAGGAGAGAACAGAAGGAAACCTAAATAAAAAACTGCTACTGTACACGAACGCTTCAACCTAGAAGAACAAAATTTCCTGAGCCAAGTGGATTTGTTGTACTAATCATTACCACCAAATATCATCAAGATCGGGTGAAAAAATATTTGCTGGTATTTCGGGAAGTCGTTAATTCTTAGAAGCTTTGCAACCCCTCTCAATGAAAGTGCTATTCCACAGTCTGTGCTGAGGGCTACTTGAAGAGGAAACAAACCATAGAGACAAAAATGAGAACTCCTTTATTTTGTGAAGTTTCAAAGAGCTACTACAAACCATGTTGGATTTAGAGTTCCACATTCATCTATCTATATAGGAGAGAAGAGAGGGAAAACTAAATATAAAAACTAGTACTGTAGACGAACGTTTCAACCTAGAAGAACAAAATTTGGTGAGCCAAGTGGGATTTGTGTACTGATCATTACCACCAAGTATCATCAAGATTGGGTGAAAAATATTTGCTGGAATTTGGGAAAATCGTTAATTATTAGAAGCTTGGCAACCCCTCTCAATGAAAGTGCTTTTACACAGTCTGTGCTTAGGCTACTTAAAGAGGAAACAAACCATTGAGACAAAACTGAGAACGCCTTTATTTTGTCAAGTTTCAAAGAGCTACTACAAACCATGTTGGATTTAGAGTTCCTAATTCATCTATCTATATAGGAAAGAGCAGAGGGAAACTCAAATATAAAAACTGCTATTGTAGACGAACCCTTCAACCGAGAAGAACAAAATTTGGTGAGCCAAGTGGGATTTGTGTACTGATCATTACCACCAAGTATCATCAAGATTGCGTAAAAAATATTTGCTGGTATTTCGGAAACTCGTTAATTCTTAGAAGCTTGGCAACCCCTCTCGATGAAAGTGCTTTTCCACAGTCTGTGCCTAGGGCTATTGAAGAGGAAACAAACCATAGAGACAAAACTGAGAACTACTTTATTTTGTCAAGTTTCAAAGAGATACTACAAACCCTGTTGGATTTAGAGTTCCAAATTCATCTATGTATATAAGAGAGAACAGAGCGAAAACGAAATATAAAAACCGATACTGTAGACGAACGCTTCAACCTAGAAGAACAAAATTTGCTGAGCCAAGTGGGATTTGTGTACAAATCATTACCACCAAGTATCATCAAGATTGGGTAAAAAAGTATTTGCTGGTATTTCGGAAACTCGTTAATTCTTAGAAGCTTGGCAACCCCTCTCAATGAAAGTGGTTTTCCACAGTCTGTGCCTAGGGCTACTTGAAGAGGAAACAAACCATAGAGACAAAACTGAGAACTCCTTTATTTTGTCAAGTTTCAAAGAGCTACTACGAACCACGTGGGATTTAGAGTTCCAAATTCATCTATCTATATAGGAGAGAACAGAAGGAAACCTAAATATAAAAACTGCTACTGTACACGAACGCTTCAACCTAGAAGAACAAAATTTCGTGAGCCAATTGGGATTTGTGTACTAATCATTACCACCAAGTATCATCAAGATCGGGTGAAAAAATATTTGCTGGTATTTCGGGAAGTCGTTAATTCTTAGAAACTTGGCAACCCCTCTCAATGAAAGTGCTTTTCCACAGTCTGTGCTGAGGGCTACTTGAAGAGGAAACAAACCATAGAGACAAAACGGAGAACTCCTTTATTTTGTCAAGTTTCAAAGAGCTACTACAAACCATGTTGGATTTAGAGTTCCACATTCATCTATCTATATAGGAGAGAAGAGAGGGAAAACTAAATATAAAAACTACTACTGTAGACGAACGCTTCAACCTAGAAGAACAAAATTTGGTGAGCCAAATGGGATTTGTGTACTGATCATTACCACCAAGTATCATCAAGATAGGGTGAAAAATATTTGCTGGAATTTGGGAAAATCGTTAATTATTAGAAGCTTGGCAACCCCTCTCAATGAAAGTGCTTTTACACAGTCTGTGCTTAGGGCTACTTAAAGAGGAAACAAACCATTGAGACAAAACTGAGAACGCCTTTATTTTGTCAAGTTTCAAAGAGCTACTACAAACCATGTTGGATTTAGAGTTCCTAATTCATCTATCTATATAGGAAAGAGCAGAGGGAAACTCAAATATAAAAACTGCTATTGTAGACGAACATTTCAACCTAGAAGAACAAAATTTGGTGAGCCAAGTGGGATTTGTGTACTGATCATTACCACCAAGTATCATAAAGATTGGGTGAAAAAATATTTGCTGGTATTTCGGAAACGCGTTCATTCTTAGAATCTTTACAACCCCTCTCAATGAAAGTGCTTTTCCACAGTCTGTGCTTAGGGCTACTTGAAGAGGAAACAAACCATAGAGACAAAAGTGAGAACTCCTTTATTTTGTGAAGTTTCAAAGAGCTACTACGAACCATGTTGGATTTAGAGTTCCAAATTCATCTATCTATATAGGAGAGATCAGAGGGAATCCTCAATATAAAAACTGCTTCTGTAGACGAACGCTTCAACCTAGAAGAACAAAATTTGGTGAGATAAGTGGGATTTGTGTACTGAACATTACCACCAAGTATCATCAAGATTGGGTGAAAAAATATTTGCTGGTATTTCGGAAATGCGTTAATTCTTAGAAGCTTGACAACCCCTCTCAATGAAAGTGCTTTTACACAGTCTGTGCTTAGGGCTACTTAAAGAGGAAACAAACCATGGAGACAAAACTGAAAACTCCTTTATTTTGTCAAGTTTCACAGAGCTACTACAAACCATGTTGGATTTAGAGTTCAAAATTCATCTATCTATATAGGATTGAGCAGATGGAAATCTAAATATAAAAACTGCTACTTAGACGAACGCTTCAACCTAGAAGAACAAAATTTCGTGAGCCAAGTGGGATTTGTGTACTGATCATTACCACCAAGTATCATCAAGATCGGGTGAAAAAATATTTGCTGGTATTTCAGAAACTCCTTAATTCTTAGAAGCTTGGCAACTTCTCTCAATGAAAGTGCTTTTCCACAGTCTGTGCTGAGGGCTACTTGAAGGGGAAACAAACCTTAGAGACAGAACTGAGAACTCCTTTATTTTGTAAAGTTTCAAAGAGCTAATACAAACTATGTTGTATTTAGAGTTCCACATTCATCTATCTATATAGGAGAGAACAGAGGGAAAACTAAATATAAACACTACTACTGTAGATGAACGCTTCAACCTAGAAGAACAAAATTTGGTGAGCCAAGTGGGATTTGTGTACTGATCATTACCACCAAGTTTCATCAAGATTGGGTGAAAAAATATTTGCTGGTATTTCGGAAATGCGTTAATTCTTAGAAGCTTGACAACCCCTCTCAATGAAAGTGCTTTTCCACAGTCTGTGCTTAGGGCTATTTGAAGAGGAAACAAACCATAGAGACAAAACTGAGAACTGCTTTATTTTGTGAAGTTTCAAAGAGCTACTACGAACCATGTTGGATTTAGAGTTCCAAATTCATCTATCTATTTAGGACAGAGCAGAGGGAATCCTAAATATAAAAACTGCTTCTGTAGAGGAACGCTTCAACCTAGAAGAACAAAATTAGGTGAGCCAAGTGGGATTTGTGTACTGATCATTACCACCAAGTATCATCAAGATTGGGTGAAAAAATATTTGCTGGTATTTCGGAAACTCGTTTATTCTTAGAAGCTTGACAACCCCTCTCAATGAAAGTGCTTTTCCACAGTCTGTGTTTAGGGCTACTTAAAGAGGAAACAAACCATAGAGACAAAACTGAGAACTCCTTTATTTTGTCAAGTTTCAAAGAGCTACTACAAACCATGTTGGATTTAGAGTTCCAAATTCATCTATCTATATAGGAAGAGAGCAGATGGAAATATAAATATAATAACTGCTACTGTAGACGAACGCTTCAACCTAGAAGAACAAAATTTGGTGAGCCAAGTGGGATTTGTGTACTGATCATTACCACCAAGTATCATCAAGATTGGGTGAAAAAATATATGCTGGTATTTCGGAAACTTGTTAATTCTTAGAAACTTGACAACCCCTCTCAATGAAA
>NW_027512010.1:0-18730 GCF_048772815.1 Callospermophilus lateralis | reverse complement strand
CATAAGAACAGATGTTGAAACTCTAAAATTCAAACTGTTACTGGAAACCAACGCTTTACCTAGAAGAGTGAAAATTGGGCAGCCAAGTGGGCTTAGTGAACTCATCATTACCACCAAGTATCATCAAGATTTGGTGAAAAAATGTTTGCTGAGATTTCAGAAAACGAGAAGTTTTTTGGAAGCTTGGCAACCCCTTTCAAACGAAAGTGTTCTTCCGCTGTCTCTGCATGGGGTACTTCATAAGGAAACAAACCATAGAGATAGAACTTAGAACTACTTCATTTTGTCAAGTTTCACGGAGCTAGCACAAACCGTGTTTGATTTAGAGTTTCAAACACATCTATCTATATAGCAGAAAACAGAGTGAAACCTAAAATTTCAAACTGTTACTGGAAACGAACGCTTGAACCTAGAAGAGTGAAAGTTAGGCAGCCAAGTGGGCTTAGTGAACTGATCATTACCACCAAGTATCATCAAGATTTGGTGAAAAAATGTTTGCTGAGATTTCAGCAATCGAGTAGTTTTTTGGAAGCTTGGCAACCCCTTTCAAACGAAAGTGTTCTTCGCCAGTCTCTGCATGGGGTACTTCAAGAGGAAACAAACCATAGAGATAGAACTTAGAACTACTTCATTTTGTCAAGTTTCACGGAGCTAGCACAAACCGTGTTTGATTTAGAGTTTCAAACACATCTATCTGTATAGCAGAAAACAGAGTGAAACCTAAAAATTCAAACTGTTACTGGAAACGAACACTTGAACCTAGAAGAGTGAAAGTTGGGCAGCCAAGTGGGCTTAGTGAAATGATCATTACCACCAAGTATCATCAAGATTTGGTGAAAAAATGTTTGCTGAGATTTCAGCAAACTAGTAGTATTTTGGAAGCTTGGCAACCCCTTTCAAATGAAAGTGTTTTTCTCCAGTCTCTGCATGGGGTACTTCAAGAGGAAACAAACCATAGAGATAGAACTTAGAACTACTTCATTTGCTCAAGTTTCAAGGAGCTAGCACAAACCGTGTTTGATTTAGAGTTTCAAACACATCTATCTATATAGCAGAAAACAGAGTTTAACCTAAAAATTCAAAGTGTTACTGGAAACGAATGCTTGAACCTAGAAGAGTGAAAGTTGGGCAGCCAAGTGGGCTTAGTGAACTGATCATTACCACCAAGTATCATCAAGATTTGGTGAAAAAATGTTTGCTGAGATTTCAGCAAACGAGTAGTTTTTTGGAAGCTTGGCAACCCCTTTCAAACGAAAGTGTTCTTCGCCAGTCTCTGCATGGGGTACTTCAAGAGGAAACAAACCATAGAGATAGAACTTAGAACTACTTCATTTTGTCAAGTTTCACGGAGCTAGCACAAACCGTGTTTGATTTAGAGTTTCAAACACATCTATCTATATAACAGAAAACAGAGTGAAACCTAAAAATTCAAACTGTTACTGGAAACGAACGCTTGAACCTAGAAGAGTGAAAGTTGGGCAGCCAAGTGGGATTAGTGAACTGATCATTACCACCAAGTATCATCAAGATTTGGTGAAAAAATGTTTGCTGAGATTTCAGCAAACTAGTAGTTTTTTGGAAGCTTGGCAACCCCTTTCAAACGAAAGTGTTTTTCGCCAGTCTCTGCATGGGGTACTTCAAGAGGAAACAAACCATAGAGATAGAACTTAGAACTACTTCATTTTGTCAAATTTCACGGAGCTAGCACAAACCGTGTTTGACTTAGAGTTTCAAACACATCTATCTATATAGCAGAAAACAGAGTGAAACCTGAAAATTCAAACTGTTACTGGAAACGAACGCTTGAACCTAGAAGAGTGAAAGTTGGGCAGCCAAGTGGGATTAGTGAACTGATCATTACCACCAAGTATCATCAAGATTTGGTGAAAAAATGTTTGCTGAGATTTCAGCAAACTAGTAGTTTTTTGGAAGCTTGGCAACCCCTTTCAAACGAAAGTGTTTTTCGCCAGTCTCTGCATGGGGTACTTCAAGAGGAAACAAACCATAGAGATAGAACTTAGAACTACTTCATTTTGTCAAGTTTCAAGGAGCTAGCACAAACCGTGTTTGATTTAGAGTTTCAAACACATCTATCTATATAACAGAAAACAGAGTGAAACCTAAAAATTCAAACTGTTACTGGAAACGAACGCTTGAACCTAGAAGAGTGAAAGTTGGGCAGCCAAGTGGGATTAGTGAACTGATCATTACCACCAAGTATCATCAAGATTTGGTGAAAAAATGTTTGCTGAGATTTCAGCAAACTAGTATTTTTTTGGAAGCTTGGCAACCCCTTTCAAACGAAAGTGTTTTTCGCCAGTCTCTGCATGGGGTACTTCAAGAGGAAACAAACCATAGAGATAGAACTTAGAACTACTTCATTTTGTCAAGTTTCACGGAGCTAGCACAAACCGTGTTTGATTTAGAGTTTCAAACACATCTATCTATATAGCAGAAAACAGAGTGAAACCTAAAAATTCAAACTGTTACTGGAAACGAACACTTGAACATAGAAGAGTGAATGTTGGGCAGCCAAGTGGGCTTAGTGAACTGATCATTACCACCAAGTATCATCAAGATTTGGTGAAAAATGTTTGCTGAGATTTCAGCAAACTAGTAGTTTTTTGGAAGCTTTCAACCCCTTTCAAATGAAAGTGTTTTTCTCCAGTCTCTGCATGGGGTACTTCAAGGGGAAACAAACCATAGAGATAGAACTTAGAACTACTTCATTTTCTCAAGTTTCAAGGAGCTAGCACAAACCGTGTTTGATTTAGAGTTTCAAACACATCTATCTATATAGCAGAAAACAGTGTGAAACCTAAAAATTCAAAGTGTTACTGGAAACGAATGCTTGAACCTAGAAGAGTGAAAATTGGGCAGCCAAGTGGGCTTAGTGAACTGATCATTACCACCAAGTATCATCAAGATTTGGTGAAAAAATGTTTGCTGAGATTTCAGCAAACGAGTAGTTTTTTGGAAGCTTGGCAACCCCTTCCAAACGAAAGTGTTCTTCGCCAGTCTCTGCATGGGGTACTTCAAGAGGAAACAAACCATAGAGATAGAACTTAGAACTACTTCATTTTGTCAAGTTTCACGGAGCTAGCACAAACCGTGTTTGATTTAGAGTTTCAAACACATCTATCTATATAACAGAAAACAGAGTGAAACCTAAAAATTCAAACTGTTACTGGAAACGAACGCTTGAACCTAGAAGAGTGAAAGTTGGGCAGCCAAGTGGTATTAGTGAACTGATCATTACCACCAAGTATCATCAAGATTTGGTGAAAAAAATGTTTGCTGAGATTTCAGCAAACTAGTAGTTTTTTGGAAGCTTGGCAACCCCTTTCAAACGAAAGTGTTTTTCGCCAGTCTCTGCATGGGGTACTTCAAGAGGAAACAAACCATAGAGATAGAACTTAGAACTACTTCATTTTGTCAAGTTTCAAGGAGCTAGCACAAACCGTGTTTGATTTAGAGTTTCAAACACATCTATCTATATAACAGAAAACAGAGTGAAACCTAAAAATTCAAACTGTTACTGGAAACGAACGCTTTACCTAGAAGAGTGAAAATTGGGCAGCCAAGTGGGCTTAGTGAACTGATCATTACCACCAAGTATCATCAAGATTTGGTGAAAAAATGTTTGCTGAGATTTCAGAAAACGAGAAGTTTTTTGGAAGCTTGGCAACCCCTTTCAAACGAAAGTGTTCTTCCGCTGTCTCTGCATGGGGTACTTCAAGAGGAAACAAACCGTAGAGATAGAACTTAGAACTACTTCATTTTGTCAAGTTTCACGGAGCTAGCACAAACCGTGTTTGATTTAGAGTTTCAAACACATCTATCTATATAGCAGAAAACAGAGTGAAACCTAAAATTTCAAACTGTTACTGGAAACGAACGCTTGAACCTAGAAGAGTGAAAGTTAGGCAGCCAAGTGGGCTTAGTGAACTGATCATTACCACCAAGTATCATCAAGATTTGGTGAAAAAATGTTTGCTGAGATTTCAGCAATCGAGTAGTTTTTTGGAAGCTTGGCAACCCCTTTCAAACGAAAGTGTTCTTCGCCAGTCTCTGCATGGGGTACTTCAAGAGGAAACAAACCATAGAGATAGAACTTAGAACTACTTCATTTTGTCAAGTTTCACGGAGCTAGCACAAACCGTGTTTGATTTAGAGTTTCAAACACATCTATCTATATAGCAGAAAACAGAGTGAAACCTAAAAATTCAAACTGTTACTGGAAACGAACACTTGAACCTAGAAGAGTGAAAGTTGGGCAGCCAAGTGGGCTTAGTGAACTGATCATTACCACCAAGTGTCATCAAGATTTGGTGAAAAAATGTTTGCTGAGATTTCAGCAAACTAGTAGTTTTTTGGAAGCTTGGCAACCCCTTTCAAATGAAAGTGTTTTTCTCCAGTCTCTGCATGGGGTACTTCAAGAGGAAACAAACCATAGAGATAGAACTTAGAACTACTTCATTTGCTCAAGCTTCAAGGAGCTAGCACAAACCGTGTTTGATTTAGAGTTTCAAACACATCTATCTATATAGCAGAAAACAGAGTTTAACCAAAAAATTCAAAGTGTTACTGGAAACGAATGCTTGAACCTAGAAGAGTGAAAGTTGGGCAGCCAAGTGGGCTTAGTGAACTGATCATTACCACCAAGTATCATCAAGATTTGGTGAAAAAATGTTTGCTGAGATTTCAGCAAACGAGTAGTTTTTTGGAAGCTTGGCAACCCCTTTCAAACGAAAGTGTTTCTTCGCCAGTCTCTGCATGGGGTACTTCAAGAGGAAACAAACCATAGAGATAGAACTTAGAACTACTTCATTTTGTCAAGTTTCACGGAGCTAGCACAAACCGTGTTTGATTTAGAGTTTCAAACACATCTATCTATATAGCAGAAAACAGAGTGAAACCTAAAAATTCAAACTGTTACTGGAAACGAACACTTGAACCTAGAAGAGTGAAAGTTGGGCAGCCAAGTGGGCTTAGTGAACTGATCATTACCACCAAGTGTCATCAAGATTTGGTGAAAAAAATGTTTGCTGAGATTTCAGCAAACTAGTAGTTTTTTGGAAGCTTGGCAACCCCTTTCAAATGAAAGTGTTTTTCTCCAGTCTCTGCATGGGGTACTTCAAGAGGAAACAAACCAAGAGATAGAACTAAGAACTACTTCATTTGCTCAAGTTTCAAGGAGCTAGCACAAACCGTGTTTGATTTAGAGTTTCAAACACATCTATCTATATAGCAGAAAACAGAGTTTAACCTAAAAATTCAAAGTGTTACTGGAAACGAATGCTTGAACCTAGAAGAGTGAAAGTTGGGCAGCCAAGTGGGCTTAGTGAACTGATCATTACCACCAAGTATCATCAAGATTTGGTGAAAAAAATGTTTGCTGAGATTTCAGCAAACGAGTAGTTTTTTGGAAGCTTGGCAACCCCTTTCAAACGAAAGTGTTCTTCGCCAGTCTCTGCATGGGGTACTTCAAGAGGAAACAAACCATAGAGATAGAACTTAGAACTACTTCATTTTGTCAAGTTTCACGGAGCTAGCACAAACCGTGTTTGATTTAGAGTTTCAAACACATCTATCTATATAACAGAAAACAGAGTGAAACCTAAAAATTCAATCTGTTACTGGAAACGAACGCTTGAACCTAGAAGAGTGAAAGTTGGGCAGCCAAGTGGGATTAGTGAACTGATCATTACCACCAAGTATCATCAAGATTTGGTGAAAAAATGTTTGCTGAGATTTCAGCAAACTAGTAGTTTTTTGGAAGCTT
Organism: Callospermophilus lateralis; assembly: GCF_048772815.1. Lineage (NCBI taxonomy): Eukaryota > Metazoa > Chordata > Mammalia > Rodentia > Sciuridae > Callospermophilus > Callospermophilus lateralis. Next base: position 12,945 of record NW_027512010.1, on the reverse strand, counting down.
GGCAACCCCTTTCAAACGAAAGTGTTTTTCGCCAGTCTCTGCATGGGGTACTTCAAAAGGAAACAAAACCATAGAGATAGAACTTAGAACTACTTCATTTTGTCAAGTTTCAAGGAGCTAGTACAAACCGTGTTTGATTTAGAGTTTCAAACACATCTATCTATATAACAGAAAACAGAGTGAAACCTAAAAATTCAAACTGTTACTGGAAACGAACGCTTTACCTAGAAGAGTGAAAATTGGGCAGCCAAGTGGGCTTAGTGAACTGATCATTACCACCAAGTATCATCAAGATTTGGTGAAAAAATGTTTGCTGAGATTTCAGAAAACGAGAAGTTTTTTGGAAGCCTGGCAACCCCTTTCAAACGAAAGTGTTCTTCCGCTGTCTCTGCATGGGGTACTTCAAGAGGAAACAAACCATAGAGATAGAACTTAGAACTACTTCATTTTGTCAAGTTTCACGGAGCTAGCACAAACCGTGTTTGATTTAGAGTTTCAAACACATCTATCTATATAGCAGAAAACAGAGTGAAACCTAAAATTTCAAACTGTTACTGGAAACGAACGCTTGAACCTAGAAGAGTGAAAGTTAGGCAGCCAAGTGGGCTTAGTGAACTGATCATTACCACCAAGTATCATCAAGATTTGGTGAAAAAATGTTTGCTGAGATTTCAGCAATCGAGTAGTTTTTTGGAAGCTTGGCAACCCCTTTCAAACGAAAGTGTTCTTCGCCAGTCTCTGCATGGGGTACTTCAAGAGGAAACAAACCATAGAGATAGAACTTAGAACTACTTCATTTTGTCAAGTTTCACGGAGCTAGCACAAACCGTGTTTGATTTAGAGTTTCAAACACATCTATCTATATAGCAGAAAACAGAGTGAAACCTAAAAATTCAAACTGTTACTGGAAACGAACACTTGAACCTAGAAGAGTGAAAGTTGGGCAGCCAAGTGGGCTTAGTAAACTGATCATTACCACCAAGTGTCATCAAGATTTGGTGAAAAAATGTTTGCTGAGATTTCAGCAAACTAGTAGTTTTTTGGAAGCTTGGCAACCCCTTTCAAATGAAAGTGTTTTTCTCCAGTCTCTGCATGGGGTACTTCAAGAGGAAACAAACCATAGAGATAGAACTTAGAACTACTTCATTTGCTCAAGTTTCAAGGAGCTAGCACAAACCGTGTTTGATTTAGAGTTTCAAACACATCTATCTATATAGCAGAAAACAGAGTTTAACCTAAAAATTCAAAGTGTTACTGGAAACGAATGCTTGAACCTAGAAGAGTGAAAGTTGGGCAGCCAAGTGGGCTTAGTGAACTGATCATTACCACCAAGTATCATCAAGATTTGGTGAAAAAATGTTTGCTGAGATTTCAGCAAACGAGTAGTTTTTTGGAAGCTTGGCAACCCCTTTCAAACGAAAGTGTTCTTCGCCAGTCTCTGCATGGGGTACTTCAAGAGGAAACAAACCATAGAGATAGAACTTAGAACTACTTCATTTTGTCAAGTTTCACGGAGCTAGCACAAACCGTGTTTGATTTAGAGTTTCAAACACATCTATCTATATAACAGAAAACAGAGTGAAACCTAAAAATTCAAACTGTTACTGGAAACGAACGCTTGAACCTAGAAGAGTGAAAGTTGGGCAGCCAAGTGGGATTAGGGAACTGATCATTACCACCAAGTATCATCAAGATTTGGTGAAAAAATGTTTGCTGAGATTTCAGCAAACTAGTAGTTTTTTGGAAGCTTGGCAACCCCTTTCAAACGAAAGTGTTTTTCGCCAGTCTCTGCATGGGGTACTTCAAGAGGAAACAAACCATAGAGATAGAACTTAGAACTACTTCATTTTGTCAAGTTTCACGGAGCTAGCACAAACCGTGTTTGACTTAGAGTTTCAAACACGTCTATCTATATAGCAGAAAACAGAGTGAAACCTAAAATTTCAAAGTGTTACTGGAAACGAACGCTTGAACCTAGAAGAGTGAAAATTGGGCAGCCAAGTGGGCTTAGTGAACTGATCATTACCACCAAGTATCATCAAGATTTTGTGAAAAAATGTTTGCTGAGATTTCAGCAAACGAGTAGTTTTTTGGAAGCTTGGCAACCCCTTTCAAACGAAAGTGTTCTTCGCCAGTCTCTGCATGGGGTACTTCAAGAGGAAACAAACCATAGAGATAGAACTTAGAACTACTTCATTTTGTCAAGTTTCACGGAGCTAGCACAAACCGTGTTTGATTTAGAGTTTCAAACACATCTATCTATATAGCAGAAAACAGAGTGAAACCTGAAAATTCAAACTGTTACTGGAAACGAACGCTTGAACCTAGAAGAGTGAAAGTTGGGCAGCCAAGTGGGATTAGTGAACTGATCATTACCACCAAGTATCATCAAGATTTGGTGAAAAAATGTTTGCTGATATTTCAGCAAACTAGTAGTTTTTTGGAAGCTTGGCAACCCCTTTCAAACGAAAGTGTTTTTCGCCAGTCTCTGCATGGGGTACTTCAAGAGGAAACAAACCATAGAGATAGAACTTAGAACTACTTCATTTTCTCAAGTTTCAAGGAGCTAGCACAAACCGTGTTTGATTTAGAGTTTCAAACACATCTATCTATATAACAGAAAACAGAGTGAAACCTAAAAATTCAAACTGTTACTGGAAACGAACGCTTGAACCTAGAAGAGTGAAAGTTGGGCAGCCAAGTGGGATTAGTGAACTGATCATTACCACCAAGTATCATCAAGATTTGGTGAAAAAATGTTTGCTGAGATTTCAGCAAACTAGTAGTTTTTTGGAAGCTTGGCAACCCCTTTCAAACGAAAGTGTTTTTCGCCAGTCTCTGCATGGGGTACTTCAAGAGGAAACAAACCATAGAGATAGAACTTAGAACTACTTCATTTTGTCAAGTTTCACGGAGCTAGCACAAACCGTGTTTGATTTAGAGTTTCAAACACATCTATCTATATAGCAGAAAACAGAGTGAAACCTAAAATTTCAAACTGTTACTGAAAACGAACGCTTGAACCTAGAAGAGTGAAAATTGGGCAGCCAAGTGGGCTTAGTGACTGATCATTACCACCAAGTATCATCAAGATTTGGTGAAAAAATGTTTGCTGATATTTCAGCAATCGAGTAGTTTTTTGGAAGCTTGGCAACCCCTTTCAAACGAAAGTGTTCTTCGCCAGTCTCTGCATGGGGTACTTCAAGAGGAAACAAACCATAGAGATAGAACTTAGAACTACTTCATTTTGTCAAGTTTCACGGAGCTAGCACAAACCGTGTTTGATTTAGAGTTTCAAACACATCTATCTATATAGCAGAAAACAGAGTGAAACCTAAAAATTCAAACTGTTACTGGAAACGAACGCTTGAACCTAGAAGAGTGAAAGTTGGGCAGCCAAGTGTGCTAAGTGAACTGATCATTACCACCAAATATCATCAAGAATTGGTGAAAAAATGTTTGCTGAGATTTCAGCAAATTAGTAGTTTTTTGGAAGGTAGGCAACCCCTTTCAAACGAAAGTGTTCTTCGCCAGTCTCTGCATGGGTTACTTCAAGAAGAAACAAACCATAGAGATAGAACTTAGAACTACTTCATTTTGTCATGTTTCACGGAGCTAGCACAAACCTTGTTTGATTTAGAGTTTCAAAGACATCTATCTATATAGCAGAAAACAGAGTGAAACCTAAAAATTCAAACTGTTACTGGAAACGAACGCTTGAACCTAGAAGAGTGAAAGTTGGGCAGCCAAGTGTGCTAAGTGAACTGATCATTACCACCAAGTATCATCAAGATTTGGTGAAAAAATGTTTGCTGAGATTTCAGCAAACTAGTAGTTTTTTGGAAGCTTGGCAACCCCTTTAAAATGAAAGTGTTTTTCGCCAGTCTCTGCATGGGGTACTTCAAGAGGAAACAAACCATAGATATAGAACTTAGAACTACTTCATTTTGTCAAGTTTCAAGGAGCTAGCACAAACCGTGTTTGATTTAGAGTTTCAAACACATCTATCTATATAACAGAAAACAGAGTGAAACCTAAAAATTCAAACTGTTACTGGAAACGAACCCTTGAACCTAGAAGAGTGAAAGTGGGCAGCCAAGTGGGACTAGTGAACTGATTATTAACACCAAGTATCATCAAGATTTGGTGAAAAAATGTTTGCTGAGATTTCGGCAAACTAGTAGTTTGTTGGAAGCTTGGCAACCCCTTTCAAACGAAAGTGTTTTTCGCCAGTCTCTGCATGGGGTACTTCAAGAGGAAACAAACCATAGAGATAGAACTTAGAACTACTTCATTTTGTCAAGTTTCACGGAGCTAGCACAAACCGTGTTTGATTTAGAGTTTCAAACACATCTATCTATATAGCAGAAAACAGAGTGAAACCTAAAAATTCAAAGTGTTACTGGAAACGAATGCTTGAACCTAGAAGAGTGAAAATTGGGCAGCCAAGTGGGCTTAGTGAACTGATCATTACCACCAAGTATCATCAAGATTTGGTGAAAAAATGTTTGCTGAGATTTCAGCAAACGAGTAGTTTTTTGGAAGCTTGGCAACCCCTTTCAAACGAAAGTGTTCTTCGCCAGTCTCTGCATGGGGTACTTCAAGAGGAAACAAACCATAGAGATAGAACTTAGAACTACTTCATTTTGTCAAGTTTCACGGAGCTAGCACAAACCGTGTTTGATTTAGAGTTTCAAACACATCTATCTATATAACAGAAAACAGAGTGAAACCTAAAATTTCAAACTGTTACTGGAAACGAACGCTTGAACCTAGAAGAGTGAAAGTTGGGCAGCCAAGTGGTATTAGTGAACTGATCATTACCACCAAGTATCATCAAGATTTGGTGAAAAAATGTTTGCTGAGATTTCAGCAAACTAGTAGTTTTTTGGAAGCTTGGCAACCCCTTTCAAACGAAAGTGTTTTTCGCCAGTCTCTGCATGGGGTTCTTCAAGAGGAAACAAACCATAGAGATAGAACTTAGAACTACTTCATTTTGTCAAGTTTCACGGAGCTAGCACTAACCGTGTTTGATTTAGAGTTTCAAACACATCTATCTATATAACAGAAAACAGAGTGAAACCTAAAAATTCAAACTGTTACTGGAAACGAACGCTTTACCTAGAAGAGTGAAAATTGGGCAGCCAAGTGGGCTTAGTGAACTGATCATTACCACCAAGTATCATCAAGATTTGGTGAAAAAATGTTTGCTGAGATTTCAGAAAACGAGAAGTTTTTTGGAAGCTTGGCAACCCCTTTCAAACGAAAGTGTTCTTCCGCTGTCTCTGCATGGGGTACTTCAAGAGGAAACAAACCATAGAGATAGAACTTAGAACTACTTCATTTTGTCAAGTTTCACGGAGCTAGCACAAACCGTGTTTGATTTAGAGTTTCAAACACATCTATCTATATAGCAGAAAACAGAGTGAAACCTAAAAATTCAAACTGTTACTGGAAACGAACACTTGAACCTAGAAGAGTGAAAGTTGGGCAGCCAAGTGGGCTTAGTAAACTGATCATTACCACCAAGTGTCATCAAGATTTGGTGAAAAAATGTTTGCTGAGATTTCAGCAAACTAGTAGTTTTTTGGAAGCTTGGCAACCCCTTTCAAATGAAAGTGTTTTTCTCCAGTCTCTGCATGGGGTACTTCAAGAGGAAACAAACCATAGAGATAGAACTTAGAACTACTTCATTTGCTCAAGTTTCAAGGAGCTAGCACAAACCGTGTTTGATTTAGAGTTTCAAACACATCTATCTATATAGCAGAAAACAGAGTGAAACCTAAAAATTCAAAGTGTTACTGGAAACGAATGCTTGAACCTAGAAGAGTGAAAGTTGGGCAGCCAAGTGGGCTTAGTGAACTGATCATTACCACCAAGTATCATCAAGATTTGGTGAAAAAATGTTTGCTGAGATTTCAGCAAACGAGTAGTTTTTTGGAAGCTTGGCAACCCCTTTCAAACGAAAGTGTTCTTCGCCAGTCTCTGCATGGGGTACTTCAAGAGGAAACAAACCATAGAGATAGAACTTAGAACTACTTCATTTTGTCAAGTTTCACGGAGCTAGCACAAACCGTGTTTGACTTAGAGTTTCAAACACGTCTATCTATATAGCAGAAAACAGAGTGAAACCTAAAATTTCAAAGTGTTACTGGAAACGAACGCTTGAACCTAGAAGAGTGAAAATTGGGCAGCCAAGTGGGCTTAGTGAACTGATCATTACCACCAAGTATCATCAAGATTTTGTGAAAAAATGTTTGCTGAGATTTCAGCAAACGAGTAGTTTTTTGGAAGCTTGGCAACCCCTTTCAAACGAAAGTGTTCTTCGCCAGTCTCTGCATGGGGTACTTCAAGAGGAAACAAACCATAGAGATAGAACTTAGAACTACTTCATTTTGTCAAGTTTCACGGAGCTAGCACAAACCGTGTTTGATTTAGAGTTTCAAACACATCTATCTATATAGCAGAAAACAGAGTGAAACCTGAAAATTCAAACTGTTACTGGAAACGAACGCTTGAACCTAGAAGAGTGAAAGTTGGGCAGCCAAGTGGGATTAGTGAACTGATCATTACCGCCAAGTATCATTAAGATTTGGTGAAAAAATGTTTGCTGAGATTTCAGCAAACTAGTAGTTTTTTGGAAGCTTGGCAACCCCTTTCAAACGAAAGTGTTTTTCGCCAGTCTCTGCATGGGGTACTTCAAGAGGAAACAAACCATAGAGATAGAACTTAGAACTACTTCATTTTCTCAAGTTTCAAGGAGCTAGCACAAACCGTGTTTGATTTAGAGTTTCAAACACATCTATCTATATAACAGAAAACAGAGTGAAACCTAAAAATTCAAACTGTTACTGGAAACGAACGCTTGAACCTAGAAGAGTGAAAGTTGGGCAGCCAAGTGGGATTAGTGAACTGATCATTACCACCAAGTATCATCAAGATTTGGTGAAAAAATGTTTGCTGAGATTTCAGCAAACTAGTAGTTTTTTGGAAGCTTGGCAACCCCTTTCAAACGAAAGTGTTTTTCGCCAGTCTCTGCATGGGGTACTTCAAGAGGAAACAAACCATAGAGATAGAACTTAGAACTACTTCATTTTGTCAAGTTTCACGGAGCTAGCACAAACCGTGTTTGATTTAGAGTTTCAAACACATCTATCTATATAGCAGAAAACAGAGTTTAACCTAAAATTTCAAACTGTTACTGAAAACGAATGCTTGAACCTAGAAGAGTGAAAATTGGGCAGCCAAGTGGGCTTAGTGAACTGATCATTACCACCAAGTATCATCAAGATTTGGTGAAAAAATGTTTGCCGATATTTCAGCAATCGAGTAGTTTTTTGGAAGCTTGGCAACCCCTTTCAAACGAAAGTGTTCTTCGCCAGTCTCTGCATGGGGTACTTCAAGAGGAAACAAACCATAGAGATAGAACTTAGAACTACTTCATTTTGTCAAGTTTCACGGAGCTAGCACAAACCGTGTTTGATTTAGAGTTTCAAACACATCTATCTATATAACAGAAAACAGAGTGAAACCTAAAAATTCAAACTGTTACTGGAAACGAACGCTTGAACCTAGAAGAGTGAAAGTTGGGCAGCCAAGTGGGATTAGTGAACTGATCATTACCACCAAGTATCATCAAGATTTGGTGAAAAAATGTTTGCTGAGATTTCAGCAAACTAGTAGTTTTTTGGAAGCTTGGCAACCCCTTTCAAACGAAAGTGTTTTTCGCCAGTCTCTGCATGGGGTACTTCAAGAGGAAACAAACCATAGAGATAGAACTTAGATCTACTTCATTTTGTCAAGTTTCAAGGAGCTAGCACAAACCGTGTTTGATTTAGAGTTTCAAACACATCTATCTATATAACAGAAAACAGAGTGAAACCTAAAAATTCAAAATGTTACTGGAAACGAACGCTTGAACCTAGAAGAGTGAAAATTGGGCAGCCAAGTGGGCTTAGTGAACTGATCATTACCACCAAGTATCATCAAGATTTGGTGAAAAAATGTTTGCTGAGATTTCAGAAAACGAGAAGTTTTTTGGAAGCTTGGCAACCCCTTTCAAACGAAAGTGTTCTTCGCCAGTCTCTGCATGGGGTACTTCAAGAGGAAACAAACCATAGAGATAGAACTTAGAACTACTTCATTTTGTCAAGTTTCACGGAGCTAGCACAAACCGTGTTTGATTTAGAGTTTCAAACACATCTATCTATATAGCAGAAAACAGAGTGAAACCTAAAATTTCAAAGTGTTACTGGAAACGAACGCTTGAACCTAGAAGAGTGAAAATTGGGCAGCCAAGTGGGCTTAGTGAACTGATCATTACCACCAAGTATCATCAAGATATTGTGAAAAAATGTTTGCTGAGATTTCAGCAAACGAGTAGTTTTTTGGAAGCTTGGCAACCCCTTTCAAACGAAAGTGTTCTTCGCCAGTCTCTGCATGGGGTACTTCAAGAGGAAACAAACCATAGAGATAGAACTTAGAACTACTACATTTTGTCAAGTTTCACGGAGCTAGCACAAACCGTGTTTGATTTAGAGTTTCAAACACATCTATCTATATAGCAGAAAACAGAGTGAAACCTGAAAATTCAAACTGTTACTGGAAACGAACGCTTGAACCTAGAAGAGTGAAAGTTGGGCAGCCAAATGGGATTAGTGAACTGATCATTACCACCAAGTATCATCAAGATTTGGTGAAAAAATGTTTGCTGAGATTTCAGCAAACTAGTAGTTTTTTGGAAGCTTGGCAACCCCTTTCAAACGAAAGTATTTTTCGCCAGTCTCTGCATGGGGTACTTCAAGAGGAAACAAACCATAGAGATAGAACTTAGAACTACTTCATTTGGTCAAGTTTCAAGGAGCTAGCACAAACCGTGTTTGATTTAGAATTCCAAACACAGCTATCTATGTAGGAGAAAACAGAGTGAAACCTAAAAATTCAAACTGTTACTGGAAACGAATGCTTCAACCTAGAAGAATAAAAATTGGGCAGCCAAGTGGGATTAGTGAACTGATCATTACCACCAAGTATCATCAAGATTTGGTGAAAAAATGTTTGCTGAGATTTCAGCAAACGTGTAGTTTTTTGGAAGCTTTGCAACCCCTTTCAAACGAAAGTGTTCTTCGCCAGTCTCTGCATGGGGTACTTCAAGAGGAAACAAACCACAGAGATAGAACTTAGAACTACTTCATTTTGTCAAGTTTCACGGAGCTAGCACAAACCGTGTTTGATTTAGAGTTTCAAACACATCTATCTATATAGCAGAAAACAGAGTGAAACCTAAAATTTCAAAGTGTTACTGGAAACGAACGCTTGAACCTAGAAGAATGAAAATTGGGCAGCCAAGTGGGCTTAGTGAACTGATCATTACCACCAAGTATCATCAAGATTTTGTGAAAAAATGTTTGCTGAGATTTCAGCAAACGAGTAGTTTTTTGGAAGCTTGGCAACCCCTTTCAAACGAAAGTGTTCTTCGCCAGTCTCTGCATGGGGTACTTCAAGAGGAAACAAACCATAGAGATAGAACTGAGAACTACTTCATTTTGTCAAGTTTCACGGAGCTAGCACAAACCGTGTTTGATTTAGAGTTTCAAACACATCTATCTATATAGCAGAAAACAGAGTGAAACCTGAAAATTCAAACTGTTACTGGAAACGAACGCTTGAACCTAGAAGAGTGAAAGTTGGGCAGCCAAGTGGGATTAGTGAACTGATCATTACCACCAAGTATCATCAAGATTTGGTGAAAAAATGTTTGCTGAGATTTCAGCATACTAGTAGTTTTTTGGAAGCTTGGCAACCCCTTTCAAACGAAAGTGTTTTTCGCCAGTCTCTGCATGGGGTACTTCAAGAGGAAACAAACCATAGAGATAGAACTTAGAACTACTTCATTTTCTCAAGTTTCAAGGAGCTAGCACAAACCGTGTTTGATTTAGAGTTTCAAACACATCTATCTATATAACAGAAAACAGAGTGAAACCTAAAAATTCAAACTGTTACTGGAAACGAACGCTTGAACCTAGAAGAGTGAAAGTTGGGCAGCCAAGTGGGATTAGTGAACTGATCATTACCACCAAGTATCATCAAGATTTGGTGAAAAAATGTTTGCTGAGATTTCAGCAAACTAGTAGTTTTTTGGAAGCTTGGCAACCCCTTTCAAACGAAAGTGTTTTTCGCCAGTCTCTGCATGGGGTACTTCAAGAGGAAACAAACCATAGAGATAGAACTTAGAACTACTTCATTTTGTCAAGTTTCACGGAGCTAGCACAAACCGTGTTTGATTTAGAGTTTCAAACACATCTATCTATATAGCAGAAAACAGAGTTTAACCTAAAATTTCAAACTGTTACTGAAAACGAACGCTTGAACCTAGAAGAGTGAAAATTGGGCAGCCAAGTGGGCTTAGTGAACTGATCATTACCACCAAGTATCATCAAGATTTGGTGAAAAAATGTTTGCCGATATTTCAGCAATCGAGTAGTTTTTTGGAAGCTTGGCAACCCCTTTCAAACGAAAGTGTTTTTCGCCAGTCTCTGCATGGGGTACTTCAAGAGGAAACAAACCATAGAGATAGAACTTAGAACTACTTCATTTTCTCAAGTTTCAAGGAGCTAGCACAAACCGTGTTTGATTTAGAGTTTCAAACACATCTATCTATATAACAGAAAACAGAGTGAAACCTAAAAATTCAAACTGTTACTGGAAACGAACGCTTGAACCTAGAAGAGTGAAAGTTGGGCAGCCAAGTGGGATTAGTGAACTGATCATTACCACCAAGTATCATCAAGATTTGGTGAAAAAATGTTTGCTGAGATTTCAGCAAACTAGTAGTTTTTTGGAAGCTTGGCAACCCCTTTCAAACGAAAGTGTTTTTCGCCAGTCTCTGCATGGGGTACTTCAAGAGGAAACAAACCATAGAGATAGAACTTAGAACTACTTCATTTTGTCAAGTTTCACGGAGCTAGCACAAACCGTGTTTGATTTAGAGTTTCAAACACATCTATCTATATAGCAGAAAACAGAGTTTAACCTAAAATTTCAAACTGTTACTGAAAACGAACGCTTGAACCTAGAAGAGTGAAAATTGGGCAGCCAAGTGGGCTTAGTGAACTGATCATTACCACCAAGTATCATCAAGATTTGGTGAAAAATAGTTTGCCGATATTTCAGCAATCGAGTAGTTTTTTGGAAGCTTGGCAACCCCTTTCAAACGAAAGTGTTCTTCGCCAGTCTCTGCATGGGGTACTTCAAGAGGAAACAAACCATAGAGATAGAACTTAGAACTACTTCATTTTGTCAAGTTTCACGGAGCTAGCACAAACCGTGTTTGATTTAGAGTTTCAAACACATCTATCTATATAACAGAAAACAGAGTGAAACCTAAAAATTCAAACTGTTACTGGAAACGAACGCTTGAACCTAGAAGAGTGAAAGTTGGGCAGCCAAGTGGGATTAGTGAACTGATCATTACCACCAAGTATCATCAAGATTTGGTGAAAAAATGTTTGCTGAGATTTCAGCAAACTAGTAGTTTTTTGGAAGCTTGGCAACCCCTTTCAAACGAAAGTGTTTTTCGCCAGTCTCTGCATGGGGTACTTCAAGAGGAAACAAACCATAGAGATAGAACTTAGATCTACTTCATTTTGTCAAGTTTCAAGGAGCTAGCACAAACCGTGTTTGATTTAGAGTTTCAAACACATCTATCTATATAACAGAAAACAGAGTGAATCCTGAAAATTCAAAATGTTACTGGAAACGAACGCTTGAACCTAGAAGAGTGAAAATTGGGCAGCCAAGTGGGCTTAGTGAACTGATCATTACCACCAAGTATCATCAAGATTTGGTGAAAAAATGTTTGCTGAGATTTCAGAAAACGAGAAGTTTTTGGAAGCTTGGCAACCCCTTTCAAACGAAAGTGTTCTTCGCCAGTCTCTGCATGGGGTACTTCAAGAGGAAACAAACCATAGAGATAGAACTTAGAACTACTTCATTTTGTCAAGTTTCACGGAGCTAGCACAAACCGTGTTTGATTTAGAGTTTCAAACACATCTATCTATATAGCAGAAAACAGAGTGAAACCTAAAATTTCAAAGTGTTACTGGAAACGAACGCTTGAACCTAGAAGAGTGAAAATTGGGCAGCCAAGTGGGCTTAGTGAACTGATCATTACCACCAAGTATCATCAAGATATTGTGAAAAAATGTTTGCTGAGATTTCAGCAAACGAGTAGTTTTTTGGAAGCTTGGCAACCCCTTTCAAACGAAAGTGTTCTTCGCCAGTCTCTGCATGGGGTACTTCAAGAGGAAACAAACCATAGAGATAGAACTTAGAACTACTACATTTTGTCAAGTTTCACGGAGCTAGCACAAACCGTGTTTGATTTAGAGTTTCAAACACATCTATCTATATAGCAGAAAACAGAGTGAAACCTGAAAATTCAAACTGTTACTGGAAACGAACGCTTGAACCTAGAAGAGTGAAAGTTGGGCAGCCAAGTGGGATTAGTGAACTGATCATTACCACCAAGTATCATCAAGATTTGGTGAAAAAATGTTTGCTGAGATTTCAGCAAACTAGTAGTTTTTTGGAAGCTTGGCAACCCCTTTCAAACGAAAGTATTTTTCGCCAGTCTCTGCATGGGGTACTTCAAGAGGAAACAAACCATAGAGATAGAACTTAGAACTACTTCATTTGGTCAAGTTTCAAGGAGCTAGCACAAACCGTGTTTGATTTAGAATTCCAAACACAGCTATCTATGTAGGAGAAAACAGAGTGAAACCTAAAAATTCAAACTGTTACTGGAAACGAATGCTTCAACCTAGAAGAATAAAAATTGGGCAGCCAAGTGGGATTAGTGAACTGATCATTACCACCAAGTATCATCAAGATTTGGTGAAAAAATGTTTGCTGAGATTTCAGCAAACGTGTAGTTTTTTGGAAGCT
>NW_027512009.1:0-18731 GCF_048772815.1 Callospermophilus lateralis | reverse complement strand
TAGTGTAAAGGAGCGCTACAACCTAGAAGAACAAAATTTGGTGAGCCAAGTGGGATTTGTGTACGTGTCATTACGACCACGTATCATCAAGATTGGGTGAAAAAATATTTGATGGTATTTCGGAAACTCATAATTCCTTGGAAGATTGGCAACCCCTTTCAATGAAAGAGGTTTTCCACAGTATCTGCTTAGGGCTACTTGAAGAGGAAACAAAAAAATAGAGACAAAACTGAGAAGTCCTTTATTTTGTCAAGGTTCAGAGAGCTACTACAAACCATGTTGGATTTAGAGTTCCAAAATCATCTATCTATATAGGAGAGAACAGAGTGAAACCTAAAAATAAAAACTGCTACTGTAAACAAACGCTTCAACCTAGAAGAACAAAATTTGGTGAGCCAAGTGGGATTAGTGTACTTGGCATTACCACCATGTATCATCAAGATTGGGTGAAAAAATATTTGCTGGTATTTTGGAAACTCGTAATTTCTTGGAAGCTTGGCAAATCCTTTACATGAAAGTGCTTTTCCACTGTCTCTGCTCAGGGCTACTTGAAGAGGCAACAAACCATAGAGACAAAAATGAGAACTCCTTTATTTTGTCAATTTCAAAAAGCTACTGCAAGCCATGTTGGATTTTGAGTTCCAAATTCATCTATCAATATAGGTGAGAACAGAGTGAAACCTAAAAATAAAAACTGCTACTGTAAAGGAGCGCTTCAACCTACAAGAACAAAATTTGGTGAGCCAAGTGGGATTTGTGTACTTGTCATTACCACCACGAATCATCAAGATTGGTTGAATAAATATTTGCTGGTATTTCGGAAACTCGTCCTTTCGTAGAAGCTTGGCAACCCCACTCAATGAAAGTGCTTTTCCACAGCTTGTGACTACGGCTAGTTGAAGAGGAAACAAACCATAGAGAAAAAACTGAGAACTCCTTTATTTTGTCAATTTCAAAAAGCTACTGCAAACCATGTTGGATTTTGAGTTCCAAATTCATCTATCAATTTAGGAGAGAACAGAGTGAAACCTACATATAAAAACTGATCTGTAAAAGAACGCTTCAACCTAGAAGAACAAAATTTGGTGAGCCAAGTGGGATTTGTGTACTTGTCGTTAACACCACGTGTCTTCAAGATTGGGTGAAAAAATATTTGCTGGTATTTCGGAAACTCGTTCTTTCTTAGAAGCTTGGCAACCCCTCTCAATGAATGTGCTTTTCCACAGTCTGTGCCTAGGACGACTTGAAGAGGAAACAAACCATAGAGACAAAACTGAGAACTCCTTTATTTTGTCAATTTTTAAAGAGCTACTACAAACCATGTTGGATTTAGAGTTCCAAATTCATCTATCTATATAGGAGAGAACAGAGTGAAACCTACATATAAAAACTGCTACTGTAGACGAACGCTTCAACCTAGAAGAACAAAATTTGGTGAGCCAAGTGGGATTTGTGTACTGATCATTACCACCAAGTATCATCAAGATTGGGTGAAAAAATATTTGCTGGTATTTCGGAAACTCGTTATTTCTTAGAAGCTTGGCAACCCCTCTCAATGCAAGTTCTTTTCCACAGTCTGTGCCTAGGGCTACTTGAAGAGGAAACAAACCATAGAGACAAAACTGAGAACTGCTTTATTTTGTCAAGTTTCAAAGAGCAACTGCAAACCGTGTTGGATTTAGAGTTCCAATTTCATCTATCTGTACAGGAGAAAACAGAGTGAAAAAGAAAATTAGAAACTGCTATTGTAGACGAACGCTTCAACCTAGAAGAACAAAATTTGGTGAGCCAAGTGGGATTTGTGTGCTGATCATTACCAGCAAGTATCATCAAGATTGGGTGAAAAAATATTTACTGGTATTTCGGAAACTCGTTATTTCTTAGAAGCTGGCCAACCCCTCTCAATGAACGTGCTTTTCCACAGTCTATGCCTAGGGCTACTTGAAGAGGAAACAAAGCATAGAGACAAAACTGAGAACTCCTTTATTTTGTCAAGTTTCAAAGAGCTACAACAAACCATGTTGGATTTAGAGTTATAAATTCATCTATCTATATAGGAGAGAACAGAGTGAAACCTAAAAATAAAAACTGCTATTGTAAACGAACGCTTCAACCTAGAAGAACAAAATTTCCTGAGCCAAGTGGGATTTTTGTACTTGTCATTACCACCAAGTATCATCAAGATTGGGTGAAAAAATATTTGCTGGTATTCGGAAACTCGTAATTTCTTGGAAGCATGGCAACCCTTTCAATGAAAGTGCTTTTCCACAGTCTGTGCTTAGGGCTACTTGAAAAGGAAACAAACCTAGAGACAAAACTGAGAACTCTTTTTTCTGTCAGGTTTCAAAGAGCTACTACAACCTATTATGATTTTAGAGTTCCAAATTCATCTATCTATATAGGAGAGAACAGAATGAAACCTAAATATAAAAACTGCTACTGTAGAGGAACGCTTCATCCTAGAAAAACACAATTTGGTGAGCCAAGTGGTATTTGTGCACTGATCATTACCACCAAGTATCATCAAGATTTGGTCAAAAAATATTTCCTGGTATTTCGGAAACTCGTTAGTTCCTAGAAGCGTGGCAACTCCTCTCAATGAAAGTGCTTTTCCACAGTCTGTGCCTAGGGCTACTTGAAGAGGAAACAAACGATAGTGACAAAACTTAGAACTCCTTTATTTTGTCAAGTTTAAAAGAGCTACAACAAACCATGTTGGATTTAGAGTTCCAAATTCATATATCAATATAGGATAGAACAGAGTGAAACCTAAAAATAAAAACTGCTACTGTAAAGGAGCCCTACAACCTAGAAGAACAAAATTTGGTGAGCCAAGTGGGATTTGTGTACTTGTCATTACCACCACGTATCATCAAGATTGGGTGAAAAAATATTTGATGGTATTTCGGAAACTCATATTTTCTTGGAAGATTGGCAACCCCTTTCAATGAAAGAGCTTTTCCACAGTATCTGCTTAGGGCTACTTGAAGAGGAAACAAACCATAGAGACAAAACTGAGAACTCCTTTATTTTGTCTATTTCAAAAAGCTACTGCAAACCATGTTGGATTTTGAGTTCCAAATTCATCTATCAATATAGGTGAGAACAGAGTGAAACCTAAAAATAAAAACTGCTACTGTAAAGGAGCGCTTTAACCTAGAAGAACAAAATTTGGTGAGCCAAGTGGGATTTGTGTACTTGTCATTACCACCACGTATCATCAAGATTGGGTGAAAAAATATTTGATGGTATTTCGGAAACTCCTAATTTCTTGGAAGATTGGCAACCCCTTTCAATGAAAGAGCTTTTAGACAGTATCTGCTTAGGGCTACTTGAAGAGGAAACAAACCATAGAGACAAAACTGAGAAGTCCTTTATTTTGTCAAGTTTCAGAGAGCTACTACAAACCTTGTAGGATTTAGAGTTCCAAATTCATCTATCTATATAGGAGAGAACCAAGGGAAACCTAAATATAAAAACTGCTACTTTAGACGAACGCTTCAACCTAGAAGAACACAATTTGGTGAGCCAAGTGGGATTTTTGTACTGATCATTACCACCAAGTATCATCAAGATTTTGTGAAACAATATTTGCTGGTATTCGGAAACTCGTAATTTCTTGGAAGCTTGTCAACCCCTTTCAATGAAAGTGCTTTTCCACAGTCTCTGCTTAGGCCTACTTGAAAAGGAATCAAACCATAGAGACAAAACTGAGAACTCTTTTTTTTTGTCAGGTTTCAAAGAGCTACTACAAACTATTTTGGATATAGAGTTCCAAATTCATCTATCTATATAGGAGAGAACAGAGTGAAACCTAAATATAAAAACTGCTACTGTAGACTAATGCTTCAACCTAGAAAATCACAATTTGGTGAGCCAAGTGGTATTTGTGTACTGATCATTACCACCAAGTATCATCAAGATTGGGTCAAAAAATATTTGCTGGTATTTCGGAAACTCGTTATTTCCTAGAAGCTTGGCAACTCTTCTCAATGAAAGTGCTTTTCCACAGTCTGTGCCTAGGGCTACTTGAAGAGGAAACAAAGGATAGTGACAAAACTGAGAACTCCTTTATTTTGTCAAGTTTCAAAGAGCTACAACAAACCATGTTGGATTTAGAGTTCCAAATTCATATATCTATATAGGAGAGAATAGAGTGAAACCTAAAAATAAAAACTGCTACTGTAAAGGAGCGCTAAAACCTAGAAGAACAAAATTTGGTGAGCCAAGTGGGATTTGTGTAGTGATCATTACCACCACGTATCATCAAGATTGGGTGAAAAAATATTTGATGGTATTTCGGAAACTCATAATTTCTTGGAAGATTGGCAACCCCTTTCAATGAAAGAGCTTTTCCACAGTATCTGCTTAGGGCTACTTGAAGAGGAAAGAAACCATAGTGACAAAACTGAGAAGTCCTTTATTTTGTCAAGTTTCAGAGAGCTACTACAAACCATGTTGGATTTAGAGTTCCAAAATCATCTATCTATATAGGAGAGAACAGAGTGAAACCTAAAAATAAAAACTGTTACTGTAAAGGAACACTTCAACCTAGAAACAAAATTTGGTGAGCCAAGTGGGATTTGTGTACTTGTCATTACCACCATGTATCATCAAGTTTGGGTGAAAAAATATTTGCTGGTATTTCGGAAACTCGTAATTTCTTTGAAGCTTGGCAACTCCTTTACATGAAAGTGCTTTTCCACTGTCTATGCTCAGGGCTACTTGAAGAGGAAACAAACCATGGAGAAAAAACTGAGAACTCCTTTATTTTGTCAAGTTTCAAAAAGCTACTACAATCCATGTTGGATTTAGAGTTCCAAATTCATCTATCTATATAAGAGAGAACAGAGTGAAACCTACATATAAAAACTGCTACTGTAAAGGAACGCTTCAACCTAGAAGAACAAAATTTGGTGAGCCAAGTGAGATTTGTGTATTTGTCATTAACACCACGTATCTTCAATATTGGGTGAAAATATATTTGCTGGTATTTCGGAAACTCGTTCTTTCTTAGAAGCTTGGCAACCCCTCTCAATGAATGTGCTTTTCCACAGTCTGTGCCCAGGGCTACTTGAAATGAAACAAACCATAGAGACAAAACTGAGAACTCCTTTATTTTGTCAATTTTTAAAGAGCTACAACAAACCATGTTGGATTTAGAGTTCCAAATTCATCTATCTATATAGGAGAGAACAGAGTGAAACCTACATATAAAAACTGCTACTGTAGACGAACACTTCAACCTAGAAGAACAAAATTAGGTGAGCCAAGTGGGATGTGTGTACTTGTCATTACCACCACGTATCATCAAGAATGGGTGAAAAAATATTTGCTGGTATTTTGAAACTCGTAA
Source organism: Callospermophilus lateralis (assembly GCF_048772815.1). Taxonomy (NCBI): domain Eukaryota; kingdom Metazoa; phylum Chordata; class Mammalia; order Rodentia; family Sciuridae; genus Callospermophilus; species Callospermophilus lateralis. The sequence goes on along the minus strand of NW_027512009.1, from coordinate 13,375 downwards.
TTTCTTGGAAGCTTGGCAACCCCTTTCAATGAAAGTGCTTTTCCACAGTCTCTGCTTAGGGCTACTTGAAGAGGAAAGAAACCATAGTGACAAAACTGAAAACATCTTTGTTTTGTCAAGTTTCAAAGAGCTACTACAAACCATGTTGGATTTAGAGTTCCAAAATCATCTATCTATATAGGAGAGAACAGAGTGAAACCTAAAAATAAAAACTGCTACTGTAAAGGAACGCTTCAACCTAGAAGAACAAAATTTGGTGAGCCAAGTGGGATTTGTGTACTTGTCATTACCACCACGTATCATCAAGATTGGGTGAAAAAATATTTGATGGTATTTCGGAAACTCGTAATTTCTTGGAAGATTGGCAACCCCTTTCAATGAAAGAGCTTTTCCACAGTATCTGCTTAGGGCTACTTGAAGAGGAAACAAACATAGAGACAAAACTGAGAAGTCCTTTATTTTGTCAAGTTTCAGAGAGCTACTACAAACCATGTTGGATTTAGAGTTCCAAATTCATCTATCAATATAGGAGAGAACCAAGGGAAACCTAAATATAAAAACTGCTACTTTAGACGAACGCTTCAACATAGAAGAACACAATTTGATGAGCCAAGTGGGATTTTTGTACTGATCATTACCACCAAGTATCTTCAAGATTGGGTGAAAAAATATTTGATGGTATTTCGGAAACTCGTTATTTCTTCGACCCTTGGCAAACCCTCTCAATGAAAGTGCTTTTCCACAGTCTGTGCCTAGGGCTACTTGAAGAGGAAACAAACCATAGAGACAAAACAGAGAACTCCATTATTTTGTCAAGTTTCAAAGAGCTACTGCAAACCATGTTAGATTTAGAGTTCCAAATTCATCTATCTATATAGGAGAGAACAGAGTGAAACCTAAAAATAAAAACTGCTACTGTAAAGGAACGCTTCAACCTAGAAGAACAAAATTTGGTGAGCCAAGTGGGATTTGTGTACTTGTCATTACCACCACGTATCATCAAGATTGGGTGAAAAAATATTAGCTGGTATTTCGGAAACTCGTAATTTCTTGAAAGCTTGGCAACTCCTTTATATGAAGGTGCTTTTCAACTGTCTCAGCTCAGGGCTACTTGAAGACGAAACAAACCATAGAGACAAAACTGAGAACTCCTTTATTTTCTCAAGTTTCAAAAAGCTACTACAAACCATGATGGATTTAGAGTTCCAAATTCATCTATCTATATAAGAAAGAACAGAGTGAAACGTACATATAAAAAATGCTATTGTAGACGAACACTTCAATCTAGAAGAACAAAATTTGGTGAGCCAAGTGGGATTTCTGTACTGATCATTACCACCATGTATCATCAAGATTGGGTGAAAAAATATTTGCTGGTATTTCGGAAACTCGTTATTTCTTAGAAGCTTGCCAATCCCTCTCAATGCAAATGCTTTTCCACAGTCTGTGCCTAGGGCTACTTGAAGAGGATAAAAACCATAGAGACAAAACTGAGAACTCCTTTACTTTGTCAAGTTTCAAAAAGCTACTACAAACCATGTTGGATTTAGAGTTCCAAATTCATCTATATATATAAGAGAGAACAGAGTGAATCCTACATGTAAAAACTGCTACTGTAGATGAACGCTTCAACCTACAAGAACACAAATTGGTGAGCCAAGTGGGATTTGTGTACTGATCATTACCACCAAGTATCATCAAGATTGGGTGAAAAAATATTTGCTGGTATTTCGGAGACTCGTTATTTCTTAGAAGCTTCGCAACACCTCTCAATGCAAATGCTTTTCAACAGTCTGTGCCTAGGGCTACTTGAAGAGGAAACAAACCATTAAGAAACAAATGAGAACTCCTTTATTTTCTCAAGTTTCAAAGAGCTACTACAAACCATGTTGGATTTAGAGTTCCAAATTCATCTATCTATATAGGAGAGAACAGAGTGAAACCTACATATAAAAACTGCTACTGTAAACGAACGCTTCAACCTAGAAGAACAAAATTTGGTGAGCCAAGTGAAATTTTTGTACTTGTCATTACCACCAAGTATCATCAAGATTGGGTGAAAAAATATTTACTGGTATTTCGGAAACTGGTTATTTCTTAGAAGCTGGCCAACCCCTCTCAATGAAAGTGCTTTTCCACAGTCTATGCCTAGGGCTACTTGAAGAAGAAACAAACCATAGAGACAAAACTGAGAACTCCTTTATTTTGTCAAGTTTCAAAAAGCTACAACAAACCATGTTGGATTTAGAATTATAAATTCATCTATCTATATAGGAGAGAACAGAGTGAATTTTAAAAATAAAAACTGCTACTGTAAACGAACGCTTCAACATAGAAGAACAAAATGTGGTGAGCCAAGTGAAATTTTTGTACTTGTCATTACCACCAAGTATCATCAAGATTGGGTGAAAAAATATTTGCTGGTATTTCGGAAACTCGTAATTTCTTGGAAGCTTGGCAATCCCTTTCAATGAAAGTGCTTTTCCACAGTCTCTGCTTGGGGCTACTTTAAGAGGAAGCAAAGCATAGATACAAAACTGAGAACTCTTTTTTTTTGTCAGGTTTCAAAGATCTACTACAAACTATTTTGGATTTAGAGTTCCAAATTCATCTATCTATATACGAGAGAACAGAGTGAAGCCTAAATAGAAAAACTACTACTGTAGACGAACTCTTCAACCTAGAAGAACACAATTTGGTGAGCGAAATGGTATTTGTGTACTGATCATTTCCACAAAGTATCATTAAGATTGGGTGAAAAAATATTTGCTGGTATTTCGGAAACTCGTAATTTCTTGGAAGCTTGGCAACTCCTTTACATGAATGTGCTTTTCCACTGTCTCTGCTCAGGGCTACTTGAAAAGGAAACAAAAGATAGAGACAAAACTGAGAACTCCTTGATTTTGTCAAGTTTCAAAAAGCTACTACAAACTATGTTGAATTTAGAGTTCCAAATTCATCTATCTGTATAAGAGAGAACCGAGGGAAACCTAAATATAAAAACTGCTGCTGTTGACGAATGCTTCAACCTAGAAGAACACAATTTGTTGAGCCAAGTGGGATTTGTGTACTGATCATTACCACCAAGTATCATCAAGATTGGGTGAAAAAATATTTGCTTGTATTTCGGAAACTCGTTATTTCTTAGAAGCTTGGCAACCCCTCTCAATGAAAGTGCTTTTCCACAGTCTGTGCCTAGGGCTACTTGAAGAGGAAACAAACCATAGAGACAAAACTGAGAACTCCTTTATTTTGTCAAGTTTCAGAGAGCTACAACAAACCATGTTGGATTTAGAGTTCCAAATTCATATATCTATATAAAAGAGAACAGAGTGAAACCTAACAATAAAAACTGCTACTCTAGACGAACGCTTCAACCTAGAAGAACAAAATTTGGTGAGCCAAGTGGGATTTGTTTACTGATCATTACCACTACGTATCATCAAGATTGGGTGAAAAAAATATTTGCTGGTATTCGGAAACTCGTAATTTCTTGGAAGCTTGTCAACCCCTTTCAATGAAAGTGCTTTTCCACAGTCTCTGCTTAGGGCTACTTGAAAAGGAAACAAACCATAGAGACAAAACTGACAACTCTTTTTTTTTTGTCAGGATTCAAAGAGCTACTACAAACTATTTTGGATTTAGAGTTCCAAATTCATCTATCTATATAGGAGAGAACAGAGTGAAACCTAAATATAAAAACTGCTACTGTAGACGAATGCTTCAACCTAGAAAAACACAATTTGGTGAGCCAAGTGGTATTTGTGTACTGATCATTACCACCAAGTATCATCAAGATTGGGTCAAAAAATATTTGCTGGTATTTCGGAAACTCGTTATTTCCTAGAGCTTGGAAACTCTTCTCAATGAAAGTGCTTTTCCACAGTCTGTGCCTAGGGCTACTTGAAGAGGAAACAAACGATAGTGACAAAACTGAGAACTCCTTTTTTTTGTCAAGTTTCAAAGAGCTACAACAAACCATGTTGGATTTAGAGTTCCAAATTCATATATCTTTATAGGAGAGAATAGAGTGAAACCTAAAAATAAAAACTGCTACTGTAAAGGAGCGCTACAACCTAGAAGAACAAAATTTGGTGAGCCAAGTGGGATTTGTGTACTGATCATTACCACCACGTATCATCAAGATTGGGTGAAAAAATATTTGATGGTATTTCGGAAACTCATAATTTCTTGGAAGATTGGCAACCCCTTTCAATGAAAGAGCTTTTCCACAGTATCTGCTCAGGGCTACTTGAAGAGGAAACAAAAAAATAGAGACAAAACTGAGAAGTCCTTTATTTTGTCAAGTTTCAGAGAGCTACTACAAACCATGTTGGATTTAGAGTTCCAAAATCATCTATCTATATAGGAGAGAACAGAGTGAAACCTAAAAATAAAAACTGCTACTGTAAAGGAACGCTTCAACCTAGAAGAACAAAATTTGGTGAGCCAAGTGAGATTTGTGTACTTGTCATTAACACCACGTATCTTCAATATTGGGTGAAAATATATTTGCTGGTATTTCGGAAACTCGTTCTTTCTTAGAAGCTTGGCAACCCCTCTCAATGAATGTGCTTTTCCACAGTCTGTGCCTAGGGCTACTTGAAATGAAACAAACCATAGAGACAAAAGTGAGAACTCCTTTATTTTGTCAATTTTTAAAGAGCTACTACAAACCATGCTGGATTTAGAGTTCCAAATTCATCTATCTATATAGGAGAGAACAGAGTGAAACCTACATATAAAAACTGCTACTGTAGACGAACACTTCAACCTAGAAGAACAAAATTAGGTGAGCCAAGTGGGATGTGTGTACTTGTCATTACCACCACGTATCATCAAGAATGGGTGAAAAAATATTTGCTGGTATTTTGAAAGTCGTAATTTCTTGGAAGCTTGGCAACCCCTTTCAATGAAAGTGCTTTTCCACAGTCTCTGCTTAGGGCTACTTGAAGAGGAAAGAAACCATAGTGACAAAACTGAAAACATCTTTGTTTTGTCAAGTTTCAAAGAGCTACTACAAACCATGTTGGATTTAGAGTTCCAAAATCATCTATCTATATAGGAGAGAACAGAGTGAAACCTAAAAATAAAAACTGCTACTGTAAAGGAACGCTTCAACCTAGAAGAACAAAATTTGGTGAGCCAAGTGGGATTTGTGTACTTCTCATTACCACCACGTATCATCAAGATTGGGTGAAAAAATATTTGATGGTATTTCGGAAACTCGTAATTTCTTGGAAGATTGGCAACCCCTTTCAATGAAAGAGCTTTTCCACAGTATCTGCTTAGGGCTACTTGAAGAGGAAACAAACATAGAGACAAAACTGAGAAGTCCTTTATTTTGTCAAGTTTCAGAGAGCTACTACAAACCATGTTGGATTTAGAGTTCCAAATTCATCTATCTATATAGGAGAGAACCAAGGGAAACCTAAATGTAAAAACTGCTACTTTAGACGAACGCTTCAACATAGAAGAACACAATTTGATGAGCCAAGTGGGATTTTTGTACTGATCATTACCACCAAGTATCTTCAAGTTTGGGTGAAAAAATATTTGATGGTATTTCGGAAACTCGTTATTTCTTGGAAGATTGGCAACCCCTTTCAATGAAAGAGCTTTTCCACAGTATCTGCTTAGGGCTACTTGAAGAGGAAACAAACATAGAGACAAAACTGAGAAGTCCTTTATTTTGTCAAGTTTCAGAGAGCTACTACAAACCATGTTGGATTTAGAGTTCCAAATTCATCTATCTATATAGGAGAGAACCAAGGGAAACCTAAATGTAAAAACTGCTACTTTAGACGAACGCTTCAACATAGAAGAACACAATTTGATGAGCCAAGTGGGATTTTTGTACTGATCATTACCACCAAGTATCTTCAAGTTTGGGTGAAAAAATATTTGATGGTATTTCGGAAACTCGTTATTTCTTCGACCCTTGGCAAACCCTCTCAATGAAAGTGCTTTTCCACAGTCTGTGCCTAGGGCTACTTGAAGAGGAAACAAACCATAGAGACAAAACAGAGAATTCCATTATTTTGTCACGTTTCAAAGAGCTACTGCAAACCATGTTAGATTTAGAGTTCCAAATTCATCTATCTATATAGGAGAGAACAGAGTGAAACCTAAAAATAAAAACTGCTACTGTAAAGGAACGCTTCAACCTAGAAGAACAAAATTTGGTGAGCCAAGTGGGATTTGTGTACTTGTCATTACCACCACGTATCATCAAGATTGGGTGAAAAAATATTTGCTGGTATTTCGGAAACTCGTAATTTCTTGAAAGCTTGGCAACTCCTTTATATGAAGGTGCTTTTCAACTGTCTCGGCTCAGGGCTACTTGAAGAGGAAACAAACCATAGAGACAAAACTGAGAACTCCTTTATTTTCTCAAGTTTCAAAAAGCTACTACAAACCATGATGGATTTAGAGTTCCAAATTCATCTATCTATATAAGAAAGAACAGAGTGAAACGTACATATAAAAAATGCTATTGTAGACGAACACTTCAACCTAGAAGAACAAAATTTGGTGAGCCAAGTGGGATTTCTGTACTGATCATTACCACCATGTATCATCAAGATTGGGTGAAAAAATATTTGCTGGTATTTCGGAAACTCGTTATTTCTTAGAAGCTTGCCAACCCCTCTCAATGCAAATGCTTTTCCACAGTCTGTGCCTAGGGCTACTTGAAGAGGATAAAAACCATAGAGACAAAACTGAGAACTCCTTTACTTTGTCAAGTTTCAAAAAGCTACTACAAACCATGTTGGATTTAGAGTTCCAAATTCATCTATCTATATAAGAGAGAACAGAGTGAATCCTACATGTAAAAACTGCTACTGTAGATGAACGCTTCAACCTACAAGAACACAAATTGGTGAGCCAAGTGGGATTTGTGTACTGATCATTACCACCAAGTATCATCAAGATTGGGTGAAAAAATATTTGCTGGTATTTCGGAGACTCGTTATTTCTTAGAAGCTTCGCAACACCTCTCAATGCAAATGCTTTTCAACAGTCTGTGCCTAGGGCTACTTGAAGAGGAAACAAACCATTAAGAAACAAATGAGAACTCCTTTATTTTCTCAAGTTTCAAAGAGCTACTACAAACCATGTTGGATTTAGAGTTCCAAATTCATCTATCTATATAGGAGAGAACAGAGTGAAACCTACATATAAAAACTGCTACTGTAAACGAACGCTTCAACCTAGAAGAACAAAATTTGGTGAGCCAAGTGAAATTTTTGTACTTGTCATTACCACCAAGTATCATCAAGATTGGGTGAAAAAATATTTACTGGTATTTCGGAAACTGGTTATTTCTTAGAAGCTGGCCAACCCCTCTCAATGAAAGTGCTTTTCCACAGTCTATGCCTAGGGCTACTTGAAGAAGAAACAAACCATAGAGACAAAACTGAGAACTCCTTTATTTTGTCAAGTTTCAAAAAGCTACAACAAACCATGTTGGATTTAGAATTATAAATTCATCTATCTATATAGGAGAGAACAGAGTGAATCCTAAAAATAAAAACTGCTACTGTAAACGAACGCTTCAACATAGAAGAACAAAATGTGGTGAGCCAAGTGAAATTTTTGTACTTGTCATTACCACCAAGTATCATCAAGATTGGGTGAAAAAATATTTGCTGGTATTTCGGAAACTCGTAATTTCTTGGAAGCTTGGCAATCCCTTTCAATGAAAGTGCTTTTCCACAGTCTCTGCTTGGGGCTACTTTAAGAGGAAGCAAAGCATAGATACAAAACTGAGAACTCTTTTTTTTTGTCAGGTTTCAAAGATCTACTACAAACTATTTTGGATTTAGAGTTCCAAATTCATCTATCTATATACGAGAGAACAGAGTGAAGCCTAAATAGAAAAACTACTACTGTAGACGAACTCTTCAACCTAGAAGAACACAATTTGGTGAGCGAAATGGTATTTGTGTACTGATCATTTCCACAAAGTATCATTAAGATTGGGTGAAAAAATATTTGCTGGTATTTCGGAAACTCGTAATTTCTTGGAAGCTTGGCAACTCCTTTACATGAATGTGCTTTTCCACTGTCTCTGCTCAGGGCTACTTGAAAAGGAAACAAAAGATAGAGACAAAACTGAGAACTCCTTGATTTTGTCAAGTTTCAAAAAGCTACTACAAACTATGTTGAATTTAGAGTTCCAAATTCATCTATCTGTATAAGAGAGAACCGAGGGAAACCTAAATATAAAAACTGCTGCTGTTGACGAATGCTTCAACCTAGAAGAACACAATTTGTTGAGCCAAGTGGGATTTGTGTACTGATCATTACCACCAAGTATCATCAAGATTGGGTGAAAAAATATTTGCTTGTATTTCGGAAACTCGTTATTTCTTAGAAGCTTGGCAACCCCTCTCAATGAAAGTGCTTTTCCACAGTCTGTGCCTAGGGCTACTTGAAGAGGAAACAAACCATAGAGACAAAACTGAGAACTCCTTTATTTTGTCAAGTTTCAGAGAGCTACAACAAACCATGTTGGATTTAGAGTTCCAAATTCATATATCTATATAAAAGAGAACAGAGTGAAACCTAACAATAAAAACTGCTACTCTAGACGAACGCTTCAACCTAGAAGAACAAAATTTGGTGAGCCAAGTGGGATTTGTTTACTGATCATTACCACTACGTATCATCAAGATTGGGTGAAAAAAATATTTGCTGGTATTCGGAAACTCGTAATTTCTTGGAAGCTTGTCAACCCCTTTCAATGAAAGTGCTTTTCCACAGTCTCTGCTTAGGGCTACTTGAAAAGGAAACAAACCATAGAGACAAAACTGACAACTCTTTTTTTTTGTCAGGATTCAAAGAGCTACTACAAACTATTTTGGATTTAGAGTTCCAAATTCATCTATCTATATAGGAGAGAACAGAGTGAAACCTAAATATAAAAACTGCTACTGTAGACGAATGCTTCAACCTAGAAAAACACAATTTGGTGAGCCAAGTGGTATTTGTGTACTGATCATTACCACCAAGTATCATCAAGATTGGGTCAAAAAATATTTGCTGGTATTTCGGAAACTCGTTATTTCCTAGAGCTTGGAAACTCTTCTCAATGAAAGTGCTTTTCCACAGTCTGTGCCTAGGGCTACTTGAAGAGGAAACAAACGATAGTGACAAAACTGAGAACTCCTTTTTTTTGTCAAGTTTCAAAGAGCTACAACAAACCATGTTGGATTTAGAGTTCCAAATTCATATATCTTTATAGGAGAGAATAGAGTGAAACCTAAAAATAAAAACTGCTACTGTAAAGGAGCGCTACAACCTAGAAGAACAAAATTTGGTGAGCCAAGTGGGATTTGTGTACTGATCATTACCACCACGTATCATCAAGATTGGGTGAAAAAATATTTGATGGTATTTCGGAAACTCATAATTTCTTGGAAGATTGGCAACCCCTTTCAATGAAAGAGCTTTTCCACAGTATCTGCTCAGGGCTACTTGAAGAGGAAACAAAAAAATAGAGACAAAACTGAGAAGTCCTTTATTTTGTCAAGTTTCAGAGAGCTACTACAAACCATGTTGGATTTAGAGTTCCAAAATCATCTATCTATATAGGAGAGAACAGAGTGAAACCTAAAAATAAAAACTGCTACTGTAAAGGAACGCTTCAACCTAGAAGAACAAAATTTGGTGAGCCAAGTGAGATTTGTGTACTTGTCATTAACACCACGTATCTTCAATATTGGGTGAAAATATATTTGCTGGTATTTCGGAAACTCGTTCTTTCTTAGAAGCTTGGCAACCCCTCTCAATGAATGTGCTTTTCCACAGTCTGTGCCTAGGGCTACTTGAAATGAAACAAACCATAGAGACAAAAGTGAGAACTCCTTTATTTTGTCAATTTTTAAAGAGCTACTACAAACCATGCTGGATTTAGAGTTCCAAATTCATCTATCTATATAGGAGAGAACAGAGTGAAACCTACATATAAAAACTGCTACTGTAGACGAACACTTCAACCTAGAAGAACAAAATTAGGTGAGCCAAGTGGGATGTGTGTACTTGTCATTACCACCACGTATCATCAAGAATGGGTGAAAAAATATTTGCTGGTATTTTGAAAGTCGTAATTTCTTGGAAGCTTGGCAACCCCTTTCAATGAAAGTGCTTTTCCACAGTCTCTGCTTAGGGCTACTTGAAGAGGAAAGAAACCATAGTGACAAAACTGAAAACATCTTTGTTTTGTCAAGTTTCAAAGAGCTACTACAAACCATGTTGGATTTAGAGTTCCAAAATCATCTATCTATATAGGAGAGAACAGAGTGAAACCTAAAAATAAAAACTGCTACTGTAAAGGAACGCTTCAACCTAGAAGAACAAAATTTGGTGAGCCAAGTGGGATTTGTGTACTTCTCATTACCACCACGTATCATCAAGATTGGGTGAAAAAATATTTGATGGTATTTCGGAAACTCGTAATTTCTTGGAAGATTGGCAACCCCTTTCAATGAAAGAGCTTTTCCACAGTATCTGCTTAGGGCTACTTGAAGAGGAAACAAACATAGAGACAAAACTGAGAAGTCCTTTATTTTGTCAAGTTTCAGAGAGCTACTACAAACCATGTTGGATTTAGAGTTCCAAATTCATCTATCTATATAGGAGAGAACCAAGGGAAACCTAAATGTAAAAACTGCTACTTTAGACGAACGCTTCAACATAGAAGAACACAATTTGATGAGCCAAGTGGGATTTTTGTACTGATCATTACCACCAAGTATCTTCAAGTTTGGGTGAAAAAATATTTGATGGTATTTCGGAAACTCGTTATTTCTTGGAAGATTGGCAACCCCTTTCAATGAAAGAGCTTTTCCACAGTATCTGCTTAGGGCTACTTGAAGAGGAAACAAACATAGAGACAAAACTGAGAAGTCCTTTATTTTGTCAAGTTTCAGAGAGCTACTACAAACCATGTTGGATTTAGAGTTCCAAATTCATCTATCTATATAGGAGAGAACCAAGGGAAACCTAAATGTAAAAACTGCTACTTTAGACGAACGCTTCAACATAGAAGAACACAATTTGATGAGCCAAGTGGGATTTTTGTACTGATCATTACCACCAAGTATCTTCAAGTTTGGGTGAAAAAATATTTGATGGTATTTCGGAAACTCGTTATTTCTTCGACCCTTGGCAAACCCTCTCAATGAAAGTGCTTTTCCACAGTCTGTGCCTAGGGCTACTTGAAGAGGAAACAAACCATAGAGACAAAACAGAGAATTCCATTATTTTGTCACGTTTCAAAGAGCTACTGCAAACCATGTTAGATTTAGAGTTCCAAATTCATCTATCTATATAGGAGAGAACAGAGTGAAACCTAAAAATAAAAACTGCTACTGTAAAGGAACGCTTCAACCTAGAAGAACAAAATTTGGTGAGCCAAGTGGGATTTGTGTACTTGTCATTACCACCACGTATCATCAAGATTGGGTGAAAAAATATTTGCTGGTATTTCGGAAACTCGTAATTTCTTGAAAGCTTGGCAACTCCTTTATATGAAGGTGCTTTTCAACTGTCTCGGCTCAGGGCTACTTGAAGAGGAAACAAACCATAGAGACAAAACTGAGAACTCCTTTATTTTCTCAAGTTTCAAAAAGCTACTACAAACCATGATGGATTTAGAGTTCCAAATTCATCTATCTATATAAGAAAGAACAGAGTGAAACGTACATATAAAAAATGCTATTGTAGACGAACACTTCAACCTAGAAGAACAAAATTTGGTGAGCCAAGTGGGATTTCTGTACTGATCATTACCACCATGTATCATCAAGATTGGGTGAAAAAATATTTGCTGGTATTTCGGAAACTCGTTATTTCTTAGAAGCTTGCCAACCCCTCTCAATGCAAATGCTTTTCCACAGTCTGTGCCTAGGGCTACTTGAAGAGGATAAAAACCATAGAGACAAAACTGAGAACTCCTTTACTTTGTCAAGTTTCAAAAAGCTACTACAAACCATGTTGGATTTAGAGTTCCAAATTCATCTATCTATATAAGAGAGAACAGAGTGAATCCTACATGTAAAAACTGCTACTGTAGATGAACGCTTCAACCTACAAGAACACAAATTGGTGAGCCAAGTGGGATTTGTGTACTGATCATTACCACCAAGTATCATCAAGATTGGGTGAAAAAATATTTGCTGGTATTTCGGAAACTCGTTATTTCTTAGAAGCTTCGCAACACCTCTCAATGCAAATGCTTTTCAACAGTCTGTGCCTAGGGCTACTTGAAGAGAAAACAAACCATGGAGAAAAAAATGAGAACTCCTTTATTTTCTCAAGTTTCAAAGAGCTACTACAAACCATGTTGGATTTAGAGTTCCAAATTCATCTATCTATATAGGAGAGAACAGAGTGATACCTACATATAAAAACTGCTACTGTAAACGAACGCTTCAACCTAGAAGAACAAAATTTGGTGAGCCAAGTGAAATTTTTGTACTTGTCATTACCACCAAGTATCATCAAGATTGGGTGAAAAAATATTTACTGGTATTTCGGAAACTGGTTATTTCTTAGAAGCTGGCCAACCCCTCTCAATGAAAGTGCTTTTCCACAGTCTATGCCTAGGGCTACTTGAAGAAGAAACAAACCATAGAGACAAAACTGAGAACTCCTTTATTTTGTCAAGTTTCAAAAAGCTACAACAAACCATGTTGGATTTAGAATTATAAATTCATCTATCTATATAGGAGAGAACAGAGTGAATCCTAAAAATAAAAACTGCTACTGTAAACGAACGCTTCAACATAGAAGAACAAAATTTGGTGAGCCAAGTGAAATTTTTGTACTTGTCATTACCACCAAGTATCATCAAGATTGGGTGAAAAAATATTTGCTGGTATTTCGGAAACTCGTAATTTCTTGGAAGCTTGGCAATCCCTTTCAATGAAAGTGCTTTTCCACAGTCTGTGCCTAGGGCTACTTGAAATGAAACAAACCATATAGACAAAACTGAGAACTCCTTTATTTTGTCAATTTTTAAAGAGCTACTACAAACCATGTTGGATTTAGAGTTCCAAATTCATCTATCTATATAGGAGAGAACAGAGTGAAACCTACATATAAAAACTGCTACTGTAGACGAACGCTTCAACCTAGAAGAACAAAATTAGTTGAGCCAAGTGGGATGTGTGTACTTGTCATTACCACCACGTATCATCAAGAATGGGTGAAAAAATATTTGCTGGTATTTCGGAAACTCGTTATTTCTTAGAAGCTTCGCAACACCTCTCAATGCAAATGCTTTTCAACAGTCTGTGCCTAGGGCTACTTGAAGAGGAATCAAACCATGGAGAAAAAAATGAGAACTCCTTTATTTTCTCAAGTT
>NW_027512008.1:0-18741 GCF_048772815.1 Callospermophilus lateralis | reverse complement strand
TGAGAACTGCTTTATTTTGTCATGTTTCAAAGAGCTACTGCAAACCATGTTGGATTTAGAGATCCAAATTCATCTATCTATATAGGAGAGAAGAGAGTGAAACCTAAAAATAAAAACTGCTATTGTATTTGAATGCTTCAACCTAGAACAACAAAATTTGGTGAGGCAAGTGGGATTTGTGAACTAATAATTACCACCAAGTATCATCAAGATTTTGTGAAAAAATATTTGCTGGTATTTCGGAAACTCGTTCATTCTTAGAAGATTGGCTACCCCACTCAATGAAAGTGCTTTTCCACAGTCTGTGCTTAGAGCTACTTGAAGAGGAAACAAACCATAGAGACAAAACTGAAAACTCCTTTATTTTGTCAAGTTTCAAAGAGCTACTACAAACCATGTTGGATTTAGAGTTCCAAATTCATCTATCTATATAGGAGTGAACAGAGTGAAACCTAAAAATAAAAATTGCTACAGTAAAGGAACGCTTAAACCTAGAAGAAAAAATTTGGTGAGCCATGTGGGATTTGTGTACTAGTCATTACCACCACGTATCATCAAGATTGGGTGAAAAAATATTTGCTGGTATTTCGGAAACTCGTAATTTCTTGGAAGCCTGACAACCCATTTCAATGAAAGTGCTTTTCCACAGTCTCAGCTTAGGGCTACTTGAAGAGGAAACAAACCATAGAGACAAAACTGAGAACTCCTTTATTTTGTCAAGTTTCAAAGAGCTACTACAAACCATTTGGATTTAGAGTTCCAAATTCATCTATCTATATAGAAGAGAACAGAGTGGAACCTAAATATGAAAACTGCTACAGTAGACGAACGCTTCAAACTAGAAGAACAAAATTTGGTGAGCCAAGTGGGATTTGTGTACTGATCATTACCACCAAGTATCATCAAGATTGGGTGAAAAAATATTTGCTGTTATATTGGAAACTCGGTATTTCTTAGAAGCTTGGCAACCCCTCTCAATGAAAGTGCTCTTCCACAGTCTGTGCCTAAGGCTACTTGAAGAGGAAACAAACCATAGAGACAAAACTGAGAATTCCTTTATTTTGTCAAGTTTCAAAGAGCTATTACAAACCATGTTGGATTTAGCATTCCAAATTCATCTATCTATATAGAAGAGAACAGAATGGAACCTAAATATAAAAACTGCTACTGTAGACGAACGCTTCAAAAAAGAAGAACAAAATTTGGTGATCCAAATGGGATTCGTCTACTGATCATTACCACCAAGTATCATCAAGATTGGGTGAAAAAATATTTGATGGTATTTCGGAAACTCGTTATTTCTTAGAACCTTGGCAACCCCTCTCAATGAAAGTGCTTTTCCATAGTCTATGCCTAGGGCTACTTGAAGTGGAAGCAAACCATAGAGACAAAACTGAGAACTACTTTTTTTTGTGAAGTTTCAAAGAGCTACTACAAACCATGTTGGATTTATAGTTCCAAATTCATCTATTTATATAAGAGAGAACAGAGTGAAACCTAAGTGTAAAAACTGTTACTGTATTCGAACGCTTCACCCTAGAAGAACAAAATTTGGTGAGCCAAGTGCGATTTGTGTACTGGTCATTACCACCAAGTATCATCAAGATTGGGTGAAAAACTATTTGCTGGTATTTCGGAAACTCGTTCAATCTTAGAAGCTTGGCTACCCCTCTCAATGAAAGTGCTTTTCCACAGTCTGTGCCTAGGGCTACTTGAAGAGGAAACAAACCATAGAGACAAAATTGAGAACTCTTTATTTTTTCAAGTTTCAAAGCGCTACTACAAACCATGTTGGATTTAGAGTTCCAAATTCATCTATCTACATAGGAGAGAACAGAGTGAAACCTAAAAATAAAAACTGCTATTGTAAAGAAGGCTTCAACCTAGAAGAACAAAATTTGGTGAGCCAAGTGGGATTTGTGTACTGATCATTACCACCACGTATCATCAAGATTGGGTGAAAAAATATTTACTGGTATTTCGGAAACTGGTTATTTCTTAGATGCTTGGCAATCCCTCTCAATGAAAGTGCTTTTCCACAGTCTGTGCCTAGGGCTACTTGGGGGAAACAAACCATAGAGACAAAACTGAGAACTCCTTTATTTTTTCAAGTTTCAAAGAGCTACTACAAACCATGTTGGATTTAGAGTTCCAAATTCATCTATCTATATAGGAGAGAACAGAGGGAAACCTAAATATAAAAACTGCTACTGTAGACGAACGCTTCAACATAGAAGAACAATATTTGGTGAGCCAAGTGGGATTTGTGTGCTGATCATTACCACCAAGTACCATCAAGATTGGGTGAAAAAATATTTGCTGGTAGTTCGGAAATTCGTAATTTCTTGGAAGCATGGCAACTCCTTTCCATGAAAGTGCTTTTCCACACTCTGTGCATAGGGCTACTTGAAGAGGAAACAAACCATAGAGACAAAACTGAGAACTCCTTTATTTTGTCAAGTTTCAAAGAGCTACTACAAACCATGTTGGATTTAGAGTTCCAAATTCATCTATCTGTATATTAGAGAACAGAGTGAAACCTAAATATAATAACTGCTACTGTAAAGGAGCGCTTCAAACTAGAAGAACAAAATTTGGTGAGCCAAGTGAGATTTGTGAACTTGTCATTACCACAACGTATCATCAAGATTGGGTGAAAAATGTTTGATGGTATTTCGGAAACTCGTAATTTCTTGGAAGCTTGGCAACCCCTTTCAATGAAAGAGCTTTTCCACAGTATCTGCTTAAGGCTACTTAAAGACTAAACAAACCATAAAGACAAAACTGAGAACTCCTTTATTTTGTCAAGATTCAAAGAGCTACTGCAAACCATGTTGGATTTAGAGTTCCAAATTCATCTATCTATATAAGAGAGAACAGAGTGAAACCTAAAAATAAAAACTGCTACTGTAAAGGAACGCTTCAACCTAGAAGAACAAAATTTGGTGAGCCAAGTTGGATTTGTGTACTTGTCATTACCACCACGTATCATCAAGGTTTTGTGAAAAAATATTTGATGTTATTTCGGAAACTCGTAATTTCTTGGAAGCTTGGCAACTCCTTTCCATGAAAGTGCTATTCCACTGTCTCTGCTTAGGGCTACTTGAAGAGGAAACAAATCATAGAGAGAAAAATGAGAACTACTTTTTTTGTTCAAGTTTCAAAGAGATTCTACAAACCATGTTGGATTTAGAGTTCCAAATACATCTATCTATATAAGAGAGAACAGAGTGAAACCTACATATAAATACTGCCACTGTTGACGAACGCTTCAACCTAGAAGAACACAATTTGGTGAGCCAAGTGAAATTTGTGTACTTGTCATTACCACCACGTATTATCAAGATTGGGTGAAAAAATATTTGCTGGTATTTCGGAAACTCGTTATTTCTTAGAAGCTTGGCAAGCCCTCTCAATGAAAGTGCTTTTCCACAGTCTGTGCCTAGGTCTGCTTGAAGAGGAAACAAACCACAGAGACAAAACTGAGAACTCCTTTATTTTGTCAAGTTTCTAAGAGCTACTACAAACCATGTTGGATTTAACGTTCCAAATTCATCTATCTATATAGAAGAGAATTGAGTGGAACCTAAATATAAAAACTGCTACTGTAGACGAACGCTTCAACCTAGAAGAACAAAATTTTGTGAGCCAAGTGGGATTTCTGTACTTGTCATTACCACCACGTATCATCAAGATTGGGTTAAAAAATATTTGCTGGTATTTCGGAAACTCGTTATTTCTTAGAAGCTTGGCTACACCTCTCAATGAAAGTGCTTTTCCACAGTCTGTGCCTAGGGCTACTTGAAGAGAAAACAAACCATAGAGACAATACTGAGAACTGCTTTATTTTGTCATGTTTCAAAGAGCTACTACAAACCATGTTGGATTTAGAGATCCAAATTCATCTATCTATATAGGAGAGAAGAGAGTGAAACCAAAAAATAAAAACTGCTACTGTAAAGAAACGCTTCAACCTAGAAGAACAAAATTAGGTGCGCCAAGTGGGATTTGTGTACTTGTCATTACCGCCACGTATCATCAAGATTGGGTGAAAATATATTTGCTGGTATTTCGGAAAATCGTAATTTCGTGGAAGCTTGGCAAACACTTTCATTGAAAGTGCTTTTCCACAGTCTGTGCCTAGGGCTACTTGAAGAGGAAACACACCATAGAGACAAAACTGAGAACTCCTTTTTTTTGTCAAGTTTCAAAGAGCTACTGCAAAATATGTTGGATTTAGAGTTCCAAATTCATATATCGATATAGGAGAGAACAGAGTGAAACCTAAATATAAAAACTGCTATTGTAGAAAACGCTTCAACATAGAAGAACAAAATTTGGTGAGCCAAGTGGAATTTGTGTACTGATCATTACCATTGCGTATCATCAAGATTGGGTGAAAAAAATATTTGCTGGTATTTCAGAAACTCGTTATTTCTTAGAAGTTTTGCAACCCCTCCCAATGAAAGTGCTTTTCCACAGTCTGTGCATAGGGCTACTTGAAGAAGAAACAAACCATAGAGACAAAAGTGAGAACTCCTTTATTTTGTCAAGTTTCAAAGAACTACTACAAACCATTTGGATTTAGAGTTCCAAATTCATCTATCTATATAGAAGAGAACAGAGTTGAACCTAAATATAAAAACTGCTACTGTAGACGAACGCTTCAACAAAGAAGAACAAAATTTGGTGAGCCAAGTGGGATTCGTGTACTGATTATTACCACCAAGTATCGTCAAGATTGGGTGAAAATATATTTGCCTGTATTTCGGACACTCGTTCTTTCTTAGAAGCTTGGCTACCCCTCTCAATGAAAGTTCTTTTCCACAGTCTGTGAGTAGGGCTACTTGAAGAGGAAACAAACCATAGAGACAAAATTGGGAGCTCTTTATTTTTTCAACTTTCAAAGCGCTACCACAAACCATGTTGGATTTAGCGGTTCAAATTCATCTATCTATACAGAAGAGAACAGAGTGGAACCTAAATATAAAAACTGCTACTGTAGATGAACGCTTCAACCTAGAAGAACAAAATTTGGTGAGCCAAGTGGGACTTGTGTTCTTGTCGTTACCACCACGTATCATCAATATTTGGTGAAAAAATATTTGCTGGTATTTCGGAAACTCGTTATTTCTTAGAAGCTTGGCAACCCCTGTCAATGAAAGTGCTTTTCCCCAGTCTGTGCCTAGGGCTACTTGAAGAGGAAACAAGCCATAGAGAAAATACTGAGAACTGCTTTATTTTGTCATGTTTCAAAGAGCTACTGCAAACCATGTTGGATTTAGAGATCCAAATTCATCTATCTATATAGGAGAGAAGAGAGTGAAACCTAAAAATAAAAACTGCTATTGTATTTGAATGCTTCAACCTAGAACAACAAAATTTGGTGAGGCAAGTGGGATTTGTGAACTAATAATTACAAGCAAGTATCATCAAGATTTTGTGAAAAAATATTTGCTGGTATTTTGGAAACTCGTTCTTTCTTAGAAGCTTGGCTACCCCACTCAATGAAAGTGCTTTTCCACAGTCTCAGCTTAGGGCTACTTGAAGAGGAAACAAACCATGGAGACAAAACTGAGAACTCCTTTATTTTGTCAAGTTTCAAAGAGCTACTACAAACCATTTGGATTTAGAGTTCCAAATTCATCTATCTATATAGAAGAGAACAGAGTGGAACCTAAATATGAAAACTGCTTCAGTAGACGAACGCTTCAACCTAGAAGAACAAAATTTGGTGAGCCAAGTGGGATTTGTGTACTGATCATTACCACCAAGTATCATCAAGATTGGGTGAAAAAATATTTGCTGTTATATTGGAAACTCGGTATTTCTTAGAAGCTTGGCAACCCCTCTCAATGAAAGTGCTCTTCCACAGTCTGTGCCTAAGGCTACTTGAAGAGGAAACAAACCATAGAGACAAAACTGTGAATTCCTTTATTTTGTCAAGTTTCAAAGAGCTACTACAAACCATGTTGGATTTAGCATTCCAAATTCATCTATCTATATAGAAGAGAACAGAATGGAACCTAAATATAAAAACTGCTACTGTAGACGAACGCTTCAAAAAAGAAGAACAAAATTTGGTGATCCAAATGGGATTAGAGTACTGATCATTACCACCAAGTATCATCAAGATTGGGTGAAAAAATATTTGATGGTATTTCGGAAACTCGTTATTTCTTTGAACCTTGGCAACCCCTCACAATGAAAGTGCTTTTCCACAGTCTGTGCCTATTTCTACTTGAAGAGGAAACAAACCATAGAGACAAAATTGAGAACTCTTTATTTTTTCAAGTTTCAAACCACTACTACAAACCATGTTGGATTTAGAGTTCCAAAATCATCTATCTATATAGGAGAGAAGAGAGTGAAACCTAAAAATAAAAACTGCTACTCTAAAGGAACGCTTCAACCTAGAAGGACAAAATTTGGTGAGCCAAGTGGGATTTGTGTACTTGTCATTACCGCCACGTATCATCAAGATTGGGTGAAAAAATATTTGCTGGTATTTCGGAAACTCGTAATTTCGTGGAAGTTTGGCAACCCCTTTCATTGAAAGTGCTTTTCCACAGTCTGTGCCTAGGGCTACTTGAAGAGGAAACAAACCATAGAGACAAAACTGAGAACTCCTTTTTTTTGTCAAGTTACAAAGAGCTTCTGCAAACCATGTTGGATTTAGAGTTCCAAATTCATATATCTATATAGGAGAGAACAGAGGGAAACCTAAATATTAAAACTGCTACTATATACGAACGCTTCAACCAAGAAGAACAAAATTTGGTGAGCCAAGTGGGATTTGTATACTGATCATTACCACCAAGTATCGTCAAGATTGGGTGAAAAAATATTTGCTGGTATTTCGGAACCTCGTTATTTCTTAGAAGCTTGGCAACCCCTCTCAATGAAAGTGCTTTTCCACAGTCTGTACCTAGGGCTATTTGAAGAGGAAACAAACCATAGAGACAAAACTGAGAACTCCTTTATTTTGTCAAGTTTCAAAGAGCTACTACAAACCATGTTGGATTTAGAGTTCCAAATTTATCTATCTATATAGAAGAGAACAGAGTGGAACCTAAATATAAAAACTGCTACTGTAGACGAACGCTTCAACCTAGAAGAACAAAACTTGTTGAGCCAAGTGGGATTTGTGTACTGATCATTACCACCATGTACCATCAAGATTGGGTGAAAAAATATTTGCTGGTATTTCGGAAACTCGTTATTTCTTAGATGCTTGGCAACCCCTCTCAATGAAAGTGCTTTTCCACAGTCTGTGCCTAGGGCTACTTGAAGAGGAAACAAACCATAGAGACAAAATTGAGAACTCTTTATTTTTTCAAATTTCAAAGCGCTACTACAAACCATGTTGGATTTAGAGTTCCAAATTCATCTATCTATATAGGAGAGAACAGAGTGAAACCTAAAAATAAAAACTGCTATTGTTGACGAACGCTTCAACCTAGAAGAACACAATTTGGTGAGCCAAGTGAAAATTGTGTACTCATCATTACCATTACGTATCATCAAGATTGGGTGAAAAAATATTTGCTGGTATTTCAGAAACTCGTTATTTCTTAGAAGTTTGGCAACCCCTCCCAATGAAAGTGCTTTTCCACAGTCTGTGCATAGGGCTACTTGAAGAAGAAACAAACCATAGAGACAAAAGTGAGAACTCCTTTATTTTGTCAAGTTTCAAAGAGCTACTACAAACCATTTGGATTTAGAGTTCCAAATTCATCTATCTATATAGAAGAGAACAGAGTGGAACCTAAATATAAAAACTGCTACTGTAGACGAGCGCCGTCAACCAAGAAGAACAAAATTTGGTGAGCCAAGTGGGATTCGTGTACTGATTATTACCACCAAGTATCGTCAAGATTGGGTGAAAATATATTTGCCTGTATTTCGGACACTCGTTCTTTCTTAGAAGCTTGGCTACCCCTCTCAATGAAAGTTCTTTTCCACAGTCTGTGACTAGGGCTACTTGAAGAGGAAACAACCATAGAGACAAAATTGGGAGCTCTTTATTTTTTCAAGTTTCAAAGCGCTACCACAAACCATGTTGGATTTAGCGGTCAAATTCATCTATCTATACAGAAGAGAACAGAGTGGAACCTAAATATAAAAACTGCTACTGTAGATGAACGCTTCAACCTAGAAGAACAAAATTTGGTGAGCCAAGTGGGACTTGTGTACTTGTCGTTACCACCACATATCATCAAGATTTGGTGAAAAAATATTTGCTGGTATTTCGGAAACTCGTAATTTCTTGGAAGCTTGGCAACCCCTTTCAATGAAAGTGCTTTTCCACAGACTCCGCTTAGGGCTACTTGAAGAGGAAAAAAACCATAGAGACAAAACTGAGAACTCCTTTATTTTGTCAAGGTTCAAGGAGCTACTACAAACCATTTGGATTTAGAGTTCCAAATTCATCTATCTATATAGAAGAGAACAGAGTGGAACCTAAATATAAAAACTGCTACAGTAGACGAACGCTTCAACATAGAAGAACAAATTTTGGTGAGCCATGTGGGATTTGTGTACTGATCATTACCACCAAGTATCATCAAGGTTGGGTGAAAAAATATTTGATGGTATTTCGGAAACTCGTTATTTCTTAGAAGCTTGGCAACCCCTCTCAATGAAAGTGCTTTTCTACAGTCTGTGGCTAGGGCTACTTGAAGAGGGAACAAACCATAGAGACAAAACTGAGAACTCCTTTTTTTGTCAAGTTTCAAAGAGCTACTACAAACCATGTTGGATTTAGAGTCCAAATTTATCTATCTATATAAGAGAGAACAGAGTGAAACCTACATATAAATACTGCTACTGTAGACGAACGCTTCAACCAAGAAGAACAAAATTTGGTGAGCCACGTGGGATTTGTTTACTGATCTTTACCACCAAGTATCATCAAGATTGGGTGAAAAAATATTTGCTGGTATTTCGGAAACTCGTTATTTCTTAGAAGATTGGCAACCCCTCTCAATGAAAGTGCTTTTCCACAGTATGTGCCTAGGGCTACTTGAAGAGGAAACAAACCATAGAGACAAAACTGAGATCTCCTTTATTTTGTCAAGTTTCAAAGAGCTACTACAAAAAATGTTGGATTTAGCGTTCCAAATTCATCTATGTATATAGAAGAGAACATAGTGGAACCTAAATATAAAAACTGCTACTGTAGACGAAAGCTTCAAACTAGAAGAACAAAACTGGGTGAGCCAAGTGCGATTTGTGTACTGATCATTACCACCAAGTATCTTCAAGATTGGGTGAATAAATATTTGCTGGTATTTCGGAAACTCGTTATTTCTTGGAAGCTTGGCAACCCCTCTCAAAGAAAGTGCTTTTCCACAGTCTGTGCCTAGGGCTACTTGAAGAGGAAACAAACCCTAGAGACAAAACGGAGAACTCCTTTTTTTGTCAAGTTACAAAGAGCTAATACAAACCATGTTGGATTTAGAGTTCCAAATTCATCTATCTATATAAGAGAGAACAGAGTGAAACCTACATATAAATACTGCAACTGTTGACGAACGCTTCAACCTAGAAGAACACAATCTGCTGAGCCATGTAAAATTTGTGTACTGATCATTATCACCACGTATCATCAATATTGGGTGAAAAAATATTTGCTGGTATTTCGGAAACTCGTTATTTCTTAGAAGCTTGGCAACCCCTCTCAATGAAAGTGCTTTTCCACAGTCTGTACCTAGGGCTACTTGAAGAGGAAACAATCCATAGAGACAAAACTGAGAACTCATTTATTTTGTCAAGTTTCATTGAGATACTGCAAACCCATGCTGGATTTAGAGTTCCAAATTCATCTATATATATAGGAGAGAACAGAGTGAAACCTAAAAATAAAACTGCTACTGTAAAGGAA
The DNA here is from genome assembly GCF_048772815.1 of Callospermophilus lateralis. Classification (NCBI taxonomy): domain Eukaryota; kingdom Metazoa; phylum Chordata; class Mammalia; order Rodentia; family Sciuridae; genus Callospermophilus; species Callospermophilus lateralis. The sequence continues at coordinate 8,855 of NW_027512008.1, read as the reverse complement.
GGCTTCAACTTAGAAGAACAAAATTTGGTGAGCCAAGTGGGATTTGTGTACTGATCATTTCCACCAAGTATCATCTCGATTGGGTGAAAAAATATTTGCTGGTATTCCGGAAACTCGTTATTTCTTAGAAGCTTGGCAACCCCTCTCAATGAAAGTGCTTTTCAACAGTCTGTGCCTAGGGCTACTTGAAGAAAAAAACAAAACATAGAGACAAAACTGAGAAGTCCTTTATTTTTTCAAGTTTCAAAGAGCTACTGCAAACCATGTTGTATTTAGAGTTCCAAATTCATCTATCTATATAGGAGAGAACAGAGTGGAACCTAAATATAAAAACTGCTATTGTAGACGAACGCTTCAACCCAGAAGAACAAAATTTGGTGAGCCAAGTGCGACTTGTGTACTGATCATGACAACCAAGTATCATCAAGATTGGGTGAAAAAATATTTGCTGGTGTTTCGGAAACTCGATATTTCTTAGAAGCTTGGCTACCCCTCTCAATGAAAGAGTTTTTCCACAGTCTGTGCCTACGGCTACTTGAAGAGGAAACAAACCATAGAGACAAAATGAGAACTCCTTTTTTTGGTCGATTTTTAAAGAGCTACTACAAACCATGTTGGATTTAGAGTTCCATATTCATCTATCTATGTAGCAGAGAACAGAGGGAAAGCTAAATATAAAAACTGCTACTGTAGACGAACGCTACAACCAAGAAGAACAAAATTTGGTGAGCCACGTGGGATTTGTGTACTGATCTTTTTCACCAAGTATCATCAAGATTGGGTGAAAAAACATTTGCTGGTATTTCGGAAACTCGTTATTTCTTAGAAGCTTGGCAATCCCTCTCAATGAAAGTGCTTTTACACAGTCTGGGCCCAAGGCTTCTAGAAGAGGAAACAAACCATGGAGACAAAACTGAGATCTCCTTTATTTTTCAAGTTTCAAAGAGCTACTAAAAAAAATGTTGGATTTATCGTTCCAAATTCATCTCTCTATATATAGAAGAATAACAGAGTGGAACCTAAATATTAAAACTGCTACAGTAGACGAACGTTTCAACCTAGAAGAACAAAATTTGGTGAGCCAAGTGGGATTTGTGTACTGATCATTACCACCAAGTATCAGCAAGATTGGGTGAAAAAATATTTGCTGGTATTTCGAAAACTCGTTCTTTCTTAGAAGCTTGGCAACCCCTCTCAATGAAAGTGCTGTTCCACAGTCTGTGCCTAGGGCTAGTTGAAGAGGAAAGAAACCATAGAGACAAAACTGAGATCTCCTTTATTTTGTCAAGTATCAAAGAGCTACTACAAAAAATGTTGGATTTAGCGATCCAAATTCATCAATCTATATAGAAGATAACAGAGTGGAACCTAAATATATAAACTGCTACAGTAGACGAACGCTTCAACCTAGAAGAACAAAATTTGGTGAGCCAAGTGGGATTTGTGTACTGATCATTACCACCAAGTATCATCAAGTTTGGGAAAAAAATGTTTGCTGGTATTTCAGAAACTTGTTCTTTCTTAGATGCTTGGCTACCCCTCTCAATGAAAGTGCTTTTCCACAGTCTGTGCTTAGGGCTACTTGAAGAGGAAACAAACCGTAGAGACAAAAGAGAACTCTTTTTTTTTGTAAAGTTTCAAAGAGCTAAAACAAACCATGTTGGATTTAGAGTTCCAAATTCATCTATCTATATAGGAGAGAACAGAGTGAAACCTAAAAATAAAAACTGCTACTGTAATGGAACGCTTCAACCAAGAAGAAAAAAATTTGGTGAGCCAAGTGGGATTTGTGTACTGATCATTACCACCAAGTATATTCAAGATTGGGTGAAAAAATATTTGCTGGTATTTCGGAAACTCGTTATTTCTTAGAAGTTTGGCAACCCCTCTCACTGAATGTGCTTTTCCACAGTCTGGGCCTAGGGCTACTTTAAGAGGAAACAAACCATAGAGACAAAACTGAGAACTCCTTTATTTTGTCAAGTTTCAAAAGCTACTACAAACCATGTTGGATTTAGCGTTCCAAATTCATCTATCTATATAGAAGAGAACAGAGTGGAACCTAAATATAAAAACTGCTACTGTAGACGAACGCTTCAAACTAGAAGAACAAAATTGGTTGAGAAAAGTGCGATTTGTGTACTGATCATTACCTCCAAGTACCATCAAGATTGGGTCAAAAAATATTTGCTGGTATTTCGGAAACTCGTTATTTTTTAGAAGCTTGGAAACCCCTCTCAGTGAAAGTGCTTTTCCACAGTCTGTGCCTAGGGCTACTTGAAGAGGAAACAAACCGTAGAGACAAAACTGAGAACTCCTTTTTTTGTAAAGTTTCAAAGAGCTAAAACAAACCATGTTGGATTTAGAGTTCCAAATTCATCTATCTATATAAGAGAGAACAGAGTGAAACCTACATATAAATACTGCTACTGTTGACGAATGCTTCAACCTAGAAGAACACAATTTGGTGAGCCAAGTGAAATTTGTGTACTGATCAGTACCACCACGTATCATCAAGATTGGGTGAAAAAATATTTGCTGGTATTTCGGAAACTCGTTCTTTCTTAGAAGCTTGGCCACCCCTCTCAATGAAAGTGCTTTTCCACAGTCTGTGCCTAGGGCTACTTGAAGAGGAAACAAACTATAGAGACAAAACTGAGAACTCCTTTATTTTTTCAAGTTTCAAAGCAATACTACGAACCATGTTGGATTTAGAGTTCCAAATTCACCTATCTATATAAGAGAGAACAGAGTGAAACCTACATATAAATACTGCTACTGTTGACGAAGGATTCAACCTAGAAGAACACAATTTGGTGAGCCAAGTGCAATTTGTGTACTTATCATTACCACCACGTATCATCAAGATTGGGTGAAAAAATATTTTCTGGTATTTCGGAAACTCGTTATTTCTTAGAAGCTTGGCTACCCCTCTCAATGAAAGTGTTTTTCCACAGTCTGTGCCTACGGCTACTTGAAGAGGAAACAAACCATAGAGACAAACTGAGAACTCCTTTTTTTGGTCGAGTTTCAAAGAGCTACTACAAACCATGTTGTATTTAGAGTTCCATATTCATCTATCTATGTAGCAGAGAACAGAGGAAAAGCTAAATATAAAAACTGCTACTGTAGACGAACGCTTCAACCAAGAAGAACACAATTGTTGAGCCAAGTGCAATTTGTGTACTGATCTTTAACACCAAGTATCATCAAGATTGGGTGAAAAAATATTTGCTGGTATTTCCGAAACTCGTTATTTCTTAGAAGCTTGGCAACCCCTCTCAATGAAAGTGCTTTTACAGAGTCTGTGCCTAGGGCTTCTTGAAGAGGAAACAAACCATGGAGACAAAACTGAGATCTCCTTTATTTTTTCAAGTTTCAAAGAGCTACTAAAAAAAATGTTGGATTTAGCGTTCCAAATTCATCTCTCTATATAGAAGATAACAGAGTGGAACCTAAATATTAAAACTGCTACAGTAGACGAACGCTTCAACCTAGAAGAACAAAATTTGGTGAGCCAAGTGGGATTTGTGTACTGATCATTACCACCAAGTATCATCAAGATTGGGTGAAAAAATATTTTCTGTTATTTCGGAATCTCGTTCTTTCTCAGAAGCTTGGCTACCCATCTCAATGAAAGAGCTTTTCCACAGTCTGTGCCTAGGGTACTTGAAGAGGAAACAAACCATAGAGACAAAACTGAGAACTCCTTTATTTTGTCAAGTTTCAAAGAGCTACAACAAACCATGTTGGATTTAGAGTTCCAAATTCATCTATCTCTATAGGAGAGAACAGAGTGAAAGCTAAAAATAAAAACTGCTACTGTAATGGAACGCTTCAACCAAGAAGAACAAAATTTGGTGAGCCAAGTGGGATTTGTGTACTGATCATTACCACCAAGTATCATCAAGATTTGGTGAAAAAATATTTGCCGGTATTTCGGAAACTCGTTATTTCTTAGAACCTTGGCAACCCCTCTCAATGAAAGTGCTTTTCCACAGTCTGTGCCTAGGGCTACTTGAAGAGCAAACAAACCATAGAGACAAAGCGGAGAACTTTTTTTTTTGTCAAGTTTCAAAGAGCTAATACAAACCATGTTGGATTTAGAGTTCCAAATATATCTATCTATATAGGAGAGAACAGAGGGAAACCTAAATATAAAAACTGCTACTGTAGACGAACGCTTAAACCCAGAAGAACAAAATTTGGTGAGCCAAGTGGGATTTGTGTACTGATCATTACCACCACGTATCATCAAGATTGGGTGAAAAAATATTTGCTAGTATTTCGGAAACTCGTAATTTTTACGAAGCGTGTCAACCCCTTTCATTGAAAGTGCTTTTCCGCAGTCTCTTCTTAGGGCTAATTGAAGAGGAAACAAACCATAGAGACAAAACTGAGAACTCATTTTTTTGTCAAGTGTCAAAGAGCGACTACAAACCATGTTGGATTTAGAGTTCCAAATTCATCTATCTATATAGAAGGGAACAGAGTGGAACCTAAACATAAAAACTGCTACTGTTGATGAAATCTTCAACCTAGAACAAAGTTTGGTGAGCCATGTGGGATTTGTGTACTGATCATTACCACCAAGTATCATCAAGATTGGGTGAAAAAATATTTTCTGTTATTTCGGAATCTCGTTCTTTCTTAAAAGCTTGGCTACCCCTCTCAATGAAAGTGCTTTTCCACAGTCTGTGCCTAGGGCTACTTGAAGAGAAACGAACCATAGAGACACAACTGAGAACCCATTTATTTTGTTAAGTTTCAAAGAGCTACTGCAAACCATGTTGGATTTTGAGTTTCAAATTCATCTATCTATATAGGAGAGAACAGAGTGAAACCTAAAAATAAAAACTGCTACTGTAAAGGAACGCTTAACCTTGAAGAACAAAATTTGGTTTGCCATATGGATTTGTGTACTGATCATTACCACCAAGTATCATCAAGATTGGGTGAAAAAATATTTGCTGGTATTTCGGAAACTCGTTCTTTCTTAGAAGCTTGGCTACACCTCTCAATGAAAATGCTTTTCCACAGTCTGTGCCTAGGGCTAATTGAAGAGGAAACAAACCATAGAGACAAAACTGAGAACTCCTTTTTTTTGTCAGGATTCAAAGAGCTACTACAAACCATGTTGGATTTAGAGTTCCAAATTCATCTATCTATATAGGAGAGAACAGAGTGAAAAAAAAATATAAACTGCGACTGTAAAGGAACGCTTCAACCCACAAGAACAAAATTTGGTGAGCCAAGTGGGATTTGTGTACTTGTCATTACCACCAGTTATCATCAAGATTGGGTGAAAAAATATTTGCTGGTATTTCGGAAACTCATAATTTCTTGGAAGCTTGGCCACCCTTTCAATGAAAGTGCTTTTACACAGTCTCTGCTTAGGGCTACTTGAAGAGGAAACAAACCATTGACTCAAAACTGAGAACTCCTTTATTTTGTGAAGTTTCAAAGAGCTACTAAAAACCATGTTGGATTTAGAGTTCCAAATTCATCAATCTATATAGGAGAGAACAGAATGAAACCTAAAAATAAAAACTGCTACTGTAAAGGAACGCTTCAACCTACAAGAACAAAATTTGGTGAGCCAAGTGGGATTTGTGTACTTGTCATTACCACCACGTATCATCAAGATTGGGTGAAAAAATATTTGCTGGTATTTCAGAAACTCGTAATTTTTTGGAAGCTTGGAAACCCCTTTCAATGAAAGTGCTTTTCCGAAGTCTCTGCTTAGGGCTAATTGAAGAGGAAAGAAACCATAGAGACAAAACTGAGAACTCCTTTTTTTGACAATTTTCAAAGAGCGACTACAAACCATGTTGCATTTAGAGTTCCAAATTCATCTATCTATATAGGAGAGAATAGGGGGAAACCTAAATATAAAAACTGCTACTGTAGACGAACGCTACAACCAAGAAGAACAAAATTTCGTGAGCCATGTGGGATTTGTGTACTGATCGTTACCACCAAGTATCATCAAGATTGGGTGAAAAAATATTTGCTGGTATTTCGGAAACTCGGTATTTCTTAGAAACTTGGCTACCCCTCTCAATGAAAGTGCTTTTCCACAGTCTGTGCCTAGGCCTATTGAAGAGGAAACAAACCATAGAGACAAAACTGAGAACTCCTTTATTTGGTCAAGTTTCAAAGAGCTACTACGAACCATGGTGGATTTAGAGTTTTAAATTCATGTATCTATGTAGGAGAGAACAGAGGGAAACCTAAAAATTTAAACTGCTACTGTAAACGAACGCTTCAATCTAGAAGAAAAAAATTTTGTGAGTCAAGTGGGATTTGTGTACCGATCAATACCACCACGTATCATCAAGATTGGGAAAAAATATTTGCTGGTTTTTCGGAAACTCGTTCTTTCTTAGAAGCTTGGCTACCCCTCTCAATTAAAGTGCTTTTCAACAGTCTGTGCCTAGGTCTACTTGAAGAGGAAACAAACCATAGAGACAAAACTGAGAACTACTTTATTTTGTCAAGTTTCAAAGAGCTACTACAAACCGTGTTGGATTTAGAGTTCCAAATTCCTCTATCTATATAGGAAAGAACAAAGTGAAACCTAAAAAAAAAAAAAAAAAAAAAAAAAAAAAATTGCTATTGTAAACGAACGCTTCAACCTAGAAGAACAAAATTTGGTGAGCCAAGTGGGATTGGTGTACTTGTCATTACCACCACGTATCATCAAGATTGGGTGAAAAAATATTTGCTGTTACTTCGGAAACTCTTAATTTCTTGGAAGCTTGGCAACCCCTTTCAATGAAAGTGCTTTTGCACACTCTCTGCTTATGGCTACTTGAAGAGGAAACCAACCATAGAGACAAAACTGAGAACTCCTTTTTTTTGTCGAGTTTCAAAGAGATACTACAAACCATGTTGGATTTAGAGTTCCAAATTCATCTATCTATATAGGAGAGAACAGAGAGAAACCTAAATATAAAAACTGCTACTGTAGACGAACGCTTCAACCTAGAAGAACAAAATTTGGTGAGCCAAGTTGGAATTGTGTACTGATCATTACCACCAAGTATCATCAAGATTGGGTGAAAAAATATTTGCTGGTATTTCGGAAAATCGTTATTTCTTCGAACCTTGGCAACCCCTCTCAATGAAAGTGCTTTCCACAGTCTGTGCCTAGGGCTACTTGAAAGTAAACAAACCATTGAGAAAAAAACTGAGAACTTCTTTATTTTGTCATGTTTCAAAGAACTACTAAAATCCAAGTTGGATTTAGAGTTCCAAATTCATCTATCTATATAGGAGAGAACAGAGGGAAAACCTAAATATAAAACTGCTACTGTAGACGAATGCTTAGACCTAGAAGAGCAAAATTTGGTGAGCCAAGTGGGATTTGTGTACTGATCATTACCACCAAGTATCATCAAGATTGGTTGAAAAAAATATTTGCTGGTATTTCAGAATCTCGATATTTTTTAAAAGCTAGGCAACGCCTCTCAATGAAAGGGCTTTCCACAGTCTGTGCCTAGGGCTACTTGAAGAGGAAACAATCCATAGAGACAAAACTGAGAACTCCTTTATTTTGTCAATTTCAAAGAGCTACTACAAACCATGTTGGATTTAGTGTTCCAAATTCATCTATCTATATAGGAGAGAACAGAGGGAAACCTAAAAATGTAAACTGCTACTGTAAACGAAATCTTCAAACTAGTAGAACACAATTTGGTGAGTCAAGTGTGATTTGTGTACCGATCATTACCAACAAGTATCATCATGATTGGGTGAAAAAATATTTGCTGGTATTTGGGAAAAATCGTTATTTCTTAGAAGCTTGGCAACCCCTCTCAATAAAAGTGCTTTTCCACAGTCTGTGCATACGTCTAGTTGAAGAAGAAACAAACCATAGAGACAAAACTGAGAACTACTTTATTTTGTCAAGTTTCAAAAGCTACTACAATCCATGTTGGATTTAGCGTTCCAAATTCATCTATCTATATAGGAGAGAACAGAGTGAAACCTAAAAATAAAAACTACTACTGTAAACGAACTCTTCAAACTAGAAGAACAAAATTGGGTGAGCCATGTGGGATTTGTGTACTTGTCATTACCACCACGTATCATCAAGATTGCGTAAAAAAATATTTGCTGGTATTTCGGAAACTCGTAATACCTTGGAAGCTTGGCAACCGCTTTCAATGACAGTGCTTTTCCACAGTCTCTGCTTAGGGCTACTTGAAGAGGAAACAAATCATAGAGACAAAACTGAGAACTACTTTTTTTTTGTCAAGTATCAAACACCTACTAAAAACCATGTTGGATTTAGAGTTCCAAATTCATCTATCTATGTAGGAGAGAGCAGAGGGAAACCTCAAAATATAAACTGCTACTGTAAACGAACTGTTCAAACTAGAAGAACAAAATATGGTGAGCCAACTTGGAATGGTGTACTGATCATTACCACCAAGTATCATCAAGATTGGGTGAAAAATATTTGCTGGCATTTCGGAAATTCGTTAATTCTTAGAAGGTTGGCAACCCTCTCAATGAAAGGCTTTTCTACACTCTGTGCGGAGGGCTACTTGAAGAGGAAACAAACCATAGAGACAAAACTGAGAACTCCTTTATTTTGTGAAGTTTCAAAGAGCTACTACAAACCATGTTGGATTTAGAGTTCCAAATTCATCTATCTATATAGGAGAGAACAGAGTGAAACCTAAAAAAAAAAACTGCTACTGTAAACGAACGCTTCAACCTAGAAGAAACAAATTTTGGTGAGCCAAGTGGGATTGGTGTACTTATCATTACAACCACGTATCATCAAGATTGGGGTGAAAAAATATTTGCTGGTATTTCGAAAACTCGTAATTTCTTGGAAGCTT
>NW_027512007.1:0-18742 GCF_048772815.1 Callospermophilus lateralis | reverse complement strand
AACTCTTTGAAATTGACAAAAAAAAGGAGTTCTCAGATTTGTCTCTATGGTTTGTTTCCTCTTCAAGTATCCCTAGGCACAGACTGTGGAAAAGCACTTTCATTGAGAGGGGTTGCCAAGCTTCTAAGAAATAACGAGTTTCCGAAATACCAGCAAATATTTTTTCAGCCAATCTTGATGATACTTGGTGGTAATGATCAGTACACAAATCCCACTTGGCTTACCAAATTTAGTTCTTCTAGGTTGAAGCGTTCGTCTACAGTAGCAGTTTTTATATTTAGGTTTCCCTCTGTTCTCTCCTATATAGATAGATGAATTTGGAACTCTAAATCCAACATGGTTTGTAGTAGCTCTTTGAAAGTTGACAAAATAGAGGAGTTCTCAGTTTTGTCTCTATGGTTTGTTTCCTCTTAAAGTAGCCCTAGGAACAGACTGTGGAAAGCACTTTCATTAAGATGGGTTGCCAAGCTTCTAAGAAATAACGAGTTTCCGAAACACCAGCAAATATTTTTTCACACAATCTTGTTGATACTTGGTGGTAATGATCAGCACACAAATCCCAAATGGCTCACCAAATTTTGTTCTTCTAGGTTGAAGCGTTCGTCTACAGTAGCAGTTTTTATATTTAGGTTTCTCTCTGTTCTCTCCTATATAGATAGATTAATTTGGAACTCTAAATCCAACATGGTTTGTAGTAACTCTTTGAAATTGACAAAATAAAGGAGTTTTCAGATTTGTCTCTATGGTTTGTTTCCTCTTCAAGTAGCCCTAGGCACAGACTGTGGAAAAGCACTTTCATTGAGAGGGGTTGCCAAGCTTCTAAGAAATAACGAGTTTCCGAAATACCAGCAAATATTTTTTCACCCCATCTTGATGATACTTGGTGGTAATGATCAGTACACAAATCCCACTTGGCTTACCAAATTTTGTTCTTCTAGGTTGAAGCGTTCGTCTACAGTAGCAGTTTTTATATTTAGGTTTCCCTCTGTTCTCTCCTATATAGATAGATGAATTTGGAACTCTAAATCCAACATGGTTTGTAGTAGCTCTTTGAAACTTGACAAAATAGAGGAGTTCTCAGTTTTGTCTCTATGGTTTGTTTCCTCTTAAAGTAGCCCTAGGCACAGACTGTGGAAAGCACTTTCATTGAGATGGGTTGCCAAGCTTCTAAGAAATAACGAGTTTCCGAAATACCAGCAAATATTATTTCACACAATCTTGTTGATACTGTGTGGTAAGGATCAGCACACAAATCCCACATGGCTCACCAAATTTTGTTATTCTAGGTTGAAGCGTTCGTCTACAGTAGCAGTTTTTATATTTAGGTTTCTCTCTGTTCTCTCCTATATAGATAGATGAATTTGGAACTCTAAATCCAACATGGTTTGTAGTAACTCTTTGAAATTGACAAAATAAAGGAGTTCTCAGATTTGTCTCTATGGTTTGTTTCCTCTTCAAGTAGCCCTAGGCACAGACTGTGGAAAAGCACTTTCATTGAGAGCGGTTGCCAATCTTCTAAGAAATAACGAGTTTCCAAAATACCAGCAAATATTTTTTCACCCAATCTTGATGATACTTGGTGGTAATGATCAGTACACAAATCCCACTTGGCTCACCAAATTTTGTTCTAGGTTCAAGCGTTCGTCTACAGTAGCATTTTTTATATTTAGGTTTCCCTCTTGTCTCTCCTATATAGATAGATGAATTTGAACTCTAAATCCAGCATGGTTTGTAGTAGCTCTTTGAAACTTGACAAAATAAAGGAGTTCTCAGTTTTGTCTCTATGGTTTGTTTCCTCTTAAAGTAGCCCTAGGCACAGACTTTGGAAAGCACTTTCATTGAGATGGGTTGCCAAGCTTCTAAGAAATAACGAGTTTCTGAAATACTAGCAAATATTTTTTCACCCAATCTTGATGATACTTGGTAGTAATGATCAGTACACAAATCCCTTTTGGCTCACCAAATTTAGTTCTTCCAGGTTGAAGCGTTCGTGTACAGTAGCAGTTTTTATATTTAGGTTTCCCTCTGTTCTCTCCTATATAGATAGATGAATTTGGAACTCTAAATCCAACATGCTTTGTAGTAGCTCCTTGAAAATTGACAAAATAAAGGAGTTCTCAGTTTTGTCTCTATGGTTTGTTTCCTCTTCAAGTAGCCCTAGTCACAGACTGTGGAAAGCACTTTCATTGAGATGGGTTGCCAAGCTTCTAAGAAATAACGAGTTTCCAAAATACCAGCAAATATTTTTTCACCCAATCTTGATGATACTTGGTGGTAATGATCAGTACAGAAATCCCACTCTGCTCACCAAATTTTGTTCTTCTAGGTTGAAACGTTGGTCTACAATAGCAGTTTTTATATTTAGGTTTCCCTCTGTTCTCGCCTATATATATAGAAGAATTTGGAACACTAAATCCAACAGGGTTTATAGTAGCTCTTTGAAACTTGACAAAAAAAAGGAGTTCTCAGTTTTCTCTCTATGATTTGTTTCCTCTTCAAGTAGCCCTAGGCACAGACTGTGGAAAAGCACTTTCATTGAGAGTGGTTGCCAGGCTTCTAAGAAATTACAAGTTTCCGATATACCAGCAAATATTTTTTCACCCAATCTTGATGATTCTTGGTGGTAATGATCAGTACACAAATCCCACTAGGCTCACCAAATTTTGTTCTTCTAGGTTGAAGCGTTCGTCTACAGTAGCTGTTTTTATATTTAGGTTTCTCTCTGTTCTCTATATAGATAGATGAATTTGGAACACTAAATCCAACATGGATTGTAGTAGCTCTTTGAAACTTGACAAAATAAAGGAGTGCTCAGTTTTGTCTCTATGGTTTGTTTCCTCTTCAAGTAGCCCTAGGCACAGACTGTGGAAAAGCACTTTCATTGAGAGGGGTTGCCAAGCTTTTAAGAAATAACGAGTTTCCGAAATACCAGGAAAAATTTTTTCACCCAAACTTGATGATTCTTGGTGGTAATGATCAGTACACAAATCCCACTTGGCTTACCAAATTTTGTTCTTCTAGGTTTGAAGCGTTCGTCTACAGTAGCAGTTTTTATATTTAGGTTTCCCTCTGTTCTCTAGTATATAGATAGATGAATTTGGAACTCTAAATCCAACATGGATTGTAGTAGCTCTTTGAAACTTGACAAAATAGAGGAGTTCTCAGTTTTGACTCTATGGTTTGTTTCCTCTTAAAGTAGCCCTAGGAACAGACTGTGGAAAGCACTTTCATTGAGATGGGTTGCCAAGCTTCTAAGAAATAACGAGTTTCCGAAATACCAGCAAATATTTTTTCACACAATCTTGTTTATACTTGGCGGTAATGATCAGCACACAAATCCCACATGGCTCACCAAATTTTGTTCTTCTAGGTTGAAGCGTTCGTCTACAGTAGCAGTTATTATATTTAGGTTTCTCTCTGTTCTCTCCTATATAGATAGATGAATTTGGAACTCTAAATCCAACATGGTTTGTAGTAACTCTTTGAAATTGACAAAATAAAGGAGTTTTCAGATTTGTCTCTATGGTTTGTTTCCTCTTCAAGTAGCCCTAGGCACAGACTGTGGAAAAGCACTTTCATTGAGAGGGGTTGCCAAGCTTCTAAGAAATAACGAGTTTCCGAAATACCAGCAAATATTTTTTCACCCAATCTTGATGATACTTGGTGGTAATGATCAGTACACAAATCCCACTTGGCTTACCAAAATTTGTTCTTCTAGGTTGAAGCGTTCGTCTACAGTAGCAGTTTTTATATTTAGGTTTCCCTCTGTTCTCTCCTATATAGATGATGAATTTGGAACTCTAAATCCAACATGGTTTGTAGTAGCTCTTTGAAACTTGAGAAAATAGAGGAGTTCTCAGTTTTGTCTCTATGGGTTGTTTCCTCCTAAAGTAGCCCTAGGCACAGACTGTGGAAAGCACTTTCATTGAGATGGGTTGCCAAGCTTCTAAGAAATAACGAGTTTCCGAAATACCAGCAAATATTATTTCACACAATCTTGTTGATACTGGGTGGTAATGATCAGCACACAAATCCCACATGGCTCACCAAATTTTGTTATTCTAGGTTGAAGCGTTCGTCTACAGTAGCAGTTTTTATATTTAGGTTTCTCTCTGTTCTCTCCTATATAGATAGATGAATTTGGAACTCTAAATCCAACATGGTTTGTAGTAACTCTTTGAAATTGACAAAAAAAAGGAGTTCTCAGATTTGTCTCTATGGTTTGTTTCCTCTTCAAGTATCCCTAGGCACAGACTGTGGAAAAGCACTTTCATTGAGAGGGGTTGCCAAGCTTCTAAGAAATAACGAGTTTCCGAAATACCAGCAAATATTTTTTCAGCCAATCTTGATGATACTTGGTGGTAATGATCAGTACACAAATCCCACTTGGCTTACCAAATTTAGTTCTTCTAGGTTGAAGCGTTCGTCTACAGTAGCAGTTTTTATATTTAGGTTTCCCTCTGTTCTCTCCTATATAGATAGATGAATTTGGAACTCTAAATCCAACATGGTTTGTAGTAGCTCTTTGAAAGTTGACAAAATAGAGGAGTTCTCAGTTTTGTCTCTATGGTTTGTTTCCTCTTAAAGTAGCCCTAGGAACAGACTGTGGAAAGCACTTTCATTAAGATGGGTTGCCAAGCTTCTAAGATATAACGAGTTTCCGAAACACCAGCAAATATTTTTTCACACAATCTTGTTGATACTTGGTGGTAATGATCAGCACACAAATCCCAAATGGCTCACCAAATTTTGTTCTTCTAGGTTGAAGCGTTCGTCTACAGTAGCAGTTTTTATATTTAGGTTTCTCTCTGTTCTCTCCTATATAGATAGATTAATTTGGAACTCTAAATCCAACATGGTTTGTAGTAACTCTTTGAAATTGACAAAATAAAGGAGTTTTCAGATTTGTCTCTATGGTTTGTTTCCTCTTCAAGTAGCCCTAGGCACAGACTGTGGAAAAGCACTTTCATTGAGAGGGGTTGCCAAGCTTCTAAGAAATAACGAGTTTCCGAAATACCAGCAAATATTTTTTCACCCCATCTTGATGATACTTGGTGGTAATGATCAGTACACAAATCCCACTTGGCTTACCAAATTTTGTTCTTCTAGGTTGAAGCGTTCGTCTACAGTAGCAGTTTTTATATTTAGGTTTCCCTCTGTTCTCTCCTATATAGATAGATGAATTTGGAACTCTAAATCCAACATGGTTTGTAGTAGCTCTTTGAAAGTTGACAAAATAGAGGAGTTCTCAGTTTTGTCTCTATGGTTTGTTTCCTCTTAAAGTAGCCCTAGGCACAGACTGTGGAAAGCACTTTCATTGAGATGGGTTGCCAAGCTTCTAAGAAATAACGAGTTTCCGAAATACCAGCAAATATTATTTCACACAATCTTGTTGATACTGTGTGGTAAGGATCAGCACACAAATCCCACATGGCTCACCAAATTTTGTTATTCTAGGTTGAAGCGTTCGTCTACAGTAGCAGTTTTTATATTTAGGTTTCTCTCTGTTCTCTCCTATATAGATAGATGAATTTGGAACTCTAAATCCAACATGGTTTGTAGTAACTCTTTGAAATTGACAAAATAAAGGAGTTCTCAGATTTGTCTCTATGGTTTGTTTCCTCTTCAAGTAGCCCTAGGCACAGACTGTGGAAAAGCACTTTCATTGAGAGCGGTTGCCAATCTTCTAAGAAATAACGAGTTTCCAAAATACCAGCAAATATTTTTTCACCCAATCTTGATGATACTTGGTGGTAATGATCAGTACACAAATCCCACTTGGCTCACCAAATTTTGTTCTAGGTTCAAGCGTTCGTCTACAGTAGCATTTTTTATATTTAGGTTTCCCTCTTGTCTCTCCTATATAGATAGATGAATTTGAACTCTAAATCCAGCATGGTTTGTAGTAGCTCTTTGAAACTTGACAAAATAAAGGAGTTCTCAGTTTTGTCTCTATGGTTTGTTTCCTCTTAAAGTAGCCCTAGGCACAGACTTTGGAAAGCACTTTCATTGAGATGGGTTGCCAAGCTTCTAAGAAATAACGAGTTTCTGAAATACTAGCAAATATTTTTTCACCCAATCTTGATGATACTTGGTAGTAATGATCAGTACACAAATCCCTTTTGGCTCACCAAATTTAGTTCTTCCAGGTTGAAGCGTTCGTGTACAGTAGCAGTTTTTATATTTAGGTTTCCCTCTGTTCTCTCCTATATAGATAGATGAATTTGGAACTCTAAATCCAACATGCTTTGTAGTAGCTCCTTGAAAATTGACAAAATAAAGGAGTTCTCAGTTTTGTCTCTATGGTTTCTTTCCTCTTCAAGTAGCCCTAGGCACAGACTGTGGAAAAGTACTTTCATTGAGAGGGGTTGCCAAGCTTCTAGGAAATAACGAGTTTCCGAAATACCAGCAAATATTTTTTCACCCAATCTTGATGATACTTGCTGCTAATGATCAGTACACAAATCCCACTTGGCTCACCAAATTTAGTTCTTCAAGGTTGAAGCTTTCGTGTACAGTAGGAGTTTTTATATTTAGGTTTCCCTCTGTTGTCTCCTATAGAGATAGATGAATTTGGAACTTAAAATCCAACATGGTTTGTAGTAGCTCTTTGAAACTTGGCAAAAAGAAGGAATTCTCAGTTTTGTATCTATGGTTTGTTTCCTTTTAAAGTAGCCCTAGGCACAGACTGTGGAAAGCACTTTCATTGAGATGGGTTGTCAAGCTTCTAAGAAATAACGAGATTCCGAAATACCAGCAAATATTTTTCACACAATCTTGTTGATACTTGGTGGTAATGATCAGTACACAAATCCCACTTGGCTCACCAAATTTTGTTATTCTAGGTTGAAGCGTTCGTCTACAGTAGCAGTTTTTATACTTAGGTTTCTCTCTGTTCTCTCCTATATAGATAGATGAATTTGGAACTCTAAATCCAACATGCTTTGTAGTAGCTCCTTGAAACTTGACAAAATAAAGGAGTTGTCAGTTTTGTCTCTATGGTTTGTTTCTTCTTCAAGTAGCCCTAGGAACAGACTGTGGAAAAGCACTTTCATTGAAAGGGGTTGCCAAGCTTCTAAGAAATAACGAGTTTCCGAAATACCAGCAAATATTTTTTCACCCAATCTTGACGATACTTGTTGCTAATGATCAGTACACAAATCCCACTTGGCTCACCAAATTTTGTTCTTCTAGGTTGAATCGTTCGTGTACAGTAGCAATTTTTATATATAGGTTTCCGTCTGTTCTCTCCTATATAGATAGATGAATTTGGAAATCTAAATCCAACATGGTTTGTAGTAGCTGTTTGAAACTTGACAAAATAATGGAGTTCTCAGTTTTGTCTCTATGGTTTGTTTACTCTTAAAGGAGCCCTAGGCACAGACTGTGGAAAGCACTTTCATTGTGATGGGTTGTCAAGCTTCTAAGAAATAACGAGTTTCCGAAATACCAGCAAATATTTTTTCACACAATCTTGTTGATACTTGGTGGTAATGATCAGTACACAAATCCCACTTGCCTCACCAAATTTTGTTCTTCTAGGTTGAAGCGTTCGTCTACAGTAGCAGTTTTTATATTTAGGTTACTCTCTGTTCTCTCCTATATAGATAGATGAATTTGGAACTCTAAATCCAACATGTTTCGTTGTAGCTCTTTGAAACTTGACAAAATAGAGGAGTTCTCAGATTTGTCTCTATGGTTTGTTTCCTCTTCAAGTAGCCCTAGGCAGAGACTGTGGAAAAGCACTTTCATTGAGAGGGGTTGCCAAACTTCTAAGAAATAACGAGTTTCCGAAATACCAGCAAATATTTTTTCACCCAATCTTGATGATACTTGGTGGTAATGATCAGTACACAAATCCCACTTGGCTTACCAAATTTTGTTCTTCTAGGTTGAAGCGTTCGTCTATAGTAGCAGTTTTTATATTTAGGTTTCCCTCTGTTCTCTCCTATATAGATAGATGAATTTGGAACTCTAAATCCAACATGTTTTGTAGTAGCTCTTTGAAACTTGACAAAATAAAGGAGTTCTCAGATTTGTCTCTATGGTTTGTTTCCTCTTCAAGTAGCCCTAGGCACAGACTGTGGAAAAGCACTTTCATTGAGAGGGGTTGCCAAGCTTCTAAGAAATAACGAGTTTCCGAAATACCAGCAAATATTTTTTCACACAATCTTGTTGATACTTGGTGGTAATGATCAGTACACAAATCCCACTTGCCTCACCAAATTTTGTTCTTCTAGGTTGAAGCGTTCGTCTACAGTAGCAGTTTTTATATTTAGGTTACTCTCTGTTCTCTCCTATATAGATAGATGAATTTGGAACTCTAAATCCAACATGTTTTGTAGTAGCTCTTTGAAACTTGACAAAATAAAGGAGTTCTCAGATTTGTCTCTATGGTTTGTTTCCTCTTCAAGTAGCCCTAGGCACAGACTGTGGAAAAGCTCTTTCATTGAGAGAGGTTGCCAAGCTTCTAAGAAATAACGAGTTTCCGAAATACCAGCAAATATTTTTTCACCCAATCTTGATGATACTTGGTGGTAATGATCAGTACACAAATCCCACTTGGCTTACCAAATTTTGTTCTTCTATGTTGAAGCATTCGTCTACAGTAGCAGTTTTTATATTTGGGTTTCCCTCTGTTCTCTCCTATATAGATAGATGAATTTGGAACTCTAAATCCAACATGGTTTGTAGTAGCTCTTTGAAACATGACAAAATAGAGGAGTTCTCAGTTTTGTCTCTATGGTTTGTTTCCTCTTAAAGTAGCCCTAGGCACAGACTGTGGAAAGCACTTTCATTGAGATGGGTTGCCAAGCTTCTAAGAAATAACGAGTTTCCGAAATACAAGCAAATATTTTTTCCCACAATCTAGTTGATACTTGGTGGTAATGATCAGCACACAAATCCCACATGGCTCACCAAATTTTTTTCTTCTAGGTTGAAGCGTTCGTCTACAGAAGCAGTTTTTATATTTAGGTTTCTCTCTGTTCTCTCCTATATAGATGGATGAATTTGCAACTCTAAATCCAACATGGTTTGTAGTAGGTCTTTGAAATTGACAAAATAAAGGAGTTCTCAGATTTGTCTCTGTGGTTTGTTTCCTCTTCAAGTAGCCCTAGGCACAGACTGTGGAAAAGCACTTTCATTGAGTGGGGTTGCCAAGCTTCTAAGAAATTACGAGTTTCCGAAATACCAGCAAATATTTTTTCACAAAATCTTGACGATACTTGGTGGTAATGATCAGTACACAAATCCCACATGGCTCACCAAATTTTGTTCTTCCAGGTTGAAGCGTTCGTCTACAGTAGCAGTTTTTATATTTAGGTTTCCCTCTGTTCACTCCTATATAGATAGATGAATTTGGAACTCTAAATCCCACATGGTTTGTAGTAGCTCTTTGAAACTTGACAAAATAAAGGAGTTCTCAGTTTTGTCTCTATGGTTTGTTTCCTCTTCAAGTAGCCCTAGTCACAGACTGTGGAAAGCACTTTCATTGAGATGGGTTGCCAAGCTTCTAAGAAATAACGAGTTTCCAAAATACCAGCAAATATTTTTTCACCCAATCTTGATGATACTTGGTGGTAATGATCAGTACAGAAATCCCACTTTGCTCACCAAATTTTGTTCTTCTAGGTTGAAACGTTGGTCTACAATAGCAGTTTTTATATTTAGGTTTCCCTCTGTTCTCGCCTATATATATAGAAGAATTTGGAACACTAAATCCAACAGGGTTTATAGTAGCTCTTTGAAACTTGACAAAAAAAAGGAGTTCTCAGTTTTCTCTCTATGATTTGTTTCCTCTTCAAGTAGCCCTAGGCACAGACTGTGGAAAAGCACTTTCATTGAGAGTGGTTGCCAGGCTTCTAAGAAATTACAAGTTTCCGATATACCAGCAAATATTTTTTCACCCAATCTTGATGATTCTTGGTGGTAATGATCAGTACACAAATCCCACTAGGCTCACCAAATTTTGTTCTTCTAGGTTGAAGCGTTCGTCTACAGTAGCTGTTTTTATATTTAGGTTTCTCTCTGTTCTCTATATAGGTAGATGAAATTGGAACACTAAATCCAACATGGATTGTAGTAGCTCTTTGAAACTTGACAAAATAAAGGAGTGCTCAGTTTTGTCTCTATGGTTTGTTTCCTCTTAAAGTATTTCTAGGCACAGACTGTGGAAAGCACTTTCATTGAGATGGTTTGCCAAGCTTCTAAGAAATAACGTGTTTCCGAAATACCAGCAAATATTTTTTCACACAATCTTGTTGATACTTGGTGGTAATGATCAGCACACAAATCCCACATGGCTCACCAAATTTTGTTCTTCTAGGTTGAAGCGTTCGTCTACAGTAGCAGTTTTTATATTTAGGTTTCTCTCTGTTCTCTCCTATATAGATAGATTAATTTGGAACTCTAAATCCAACATGGTTTGTAGTAACTCTTTGAAATTGACAAAATAAAGGAGTTTTCAGATTTGTCTCTATGGTTTGTTTCCTCTTCAAGTAGCCCTAGGCACAGACTGTGGAAAAGCACTTTCATTGAGAGGGGTTGCCAAGCTTCTAAGAAATAACGAGTTTCCGAAATACCAGCAAATATTTTTTCACCCCATCTTGATGATACTTGGTGGTAATGATCAGTACACAAATCCCACTTGGCTTACCAAATTTTGTTCTTCTAGGTTGAAGCGTTCGTCTACAGTAGCAGTTTTTATATTTAGGTTTCCCTCTGTTCTCTCCTATATAGATAGATGAATTTGGAACTCTAAATCCAACATGGTTTGTAGTAGCTCTTTGAAACTTGACAAAATAGAGGAGTTCTCAGTTTTGTCTCTATGGTTTGTTTCCTCTTAAAGTAGCCCTAGGCACAGACTGTGGAAAGCACTTTCATTGAGATGGGTTGCCAAGCTTCTAAGAAATAACGAGTTTCCGAAATACCAGCAAATATTATTTCACACAATCTTGTTGATACTGGGTGGTAAGGATCAGCACACAAATCCCACATGGCTCACCAAATTTTGTTATTCTAGGTTGAAGCGTTCGTCTACAGTAGCAGTTTTTATATTTAGGTTTCTCTCTGTTCTCTCCTATATAGATAGATGAATTTGGAACTCTAAATCCAACATGGTTTGTAGTAACTCTTTGAAATTGACAAAATAAAGGAGTTCTCAGATTTGTCTCTATGGTTTGTTTCCTCTTCAAGTATCCCTAGGCACAGACTGTGGAAAGCACTTTCATTGAGAGGGGTTGCCAAGCTTCTAAGAAATAACGAGTTTCCGAAATACCAGCAAATATTATTTCACACAATCTTGTTGATACTGGGTGGTAATGATCAGCACACAAATCCCACATGGCTCACCAAATTTTGTTATTCTAGGTTGAAGCGTTCGTCTACAGTAGCAGTTTTTATATTTAGGTTTCTCTCTGTTCTCTCCTATATAGATAGATGAATTTGGAACTCTAAATCCAACATGGTTTGTAGTAACTCTTTGAAATTGACAAAATAAAGGAGTTCTCAGATTTGTCTCTATGGTTTGTTTCCTCTTCAAGTATCCCTAGGCACAGACTGTGGAAAGCACTTTCATTGAGAGGGGTTGCCAAGCTTCTAAGAAATAACGAGTTTCCGAAATACCAGCAAATATTTTTTCAGCCAATCTTGATGATACTTTGTGGTAATGATCAGTACACAAATCCCACTTGGCTTACCAAATTTTGTTCTTCTAGGTTTAAGCGTTCGTCTACAGTAGCAGTTTTTATATTTAGGTTTCCCTCTGTTCTCTCCTATATAGATAGATGAATTTGGAACTCTAAATCCAACATGGTTTGTAGTAGCTCTTTGAAAGTTGACAAAATAGAGGAGTTCTCAGTTTTGTCTCTATGGTTTGTTTCCTCTTAAAGTAGCCCTAGGCACAGACTGTGTAAAGCACTTTCATTGAGATGGGTTGCAAAGCCTCTAAGAAATAAAGAGTTTCCGAAATACCAGCAATTATTTTTTCACACAATCTTGTTGATACTTGGTGGTAATGATCAGCACACAAATCCCACATGGCTCACCAAATTTTGTTCTTCTAGGTTGAAGCGTTCGTCTACAGTAGCAGTTTTTATATTTAGGTTTCTCTCTGTTCTCTCCTATATAGATAGATGAATTTGGAACTCTAAATCCAACATGGTTTGTAGTAACTCTTTGAAATTGACAAAATAAAGGAGTTTTCAGATTTGTCTCTATGGTTTGTTTCCTCTTCAAGTAGCCCTAGGCACAGACTGTGGAAAAGCACTTTCATTGAGAGGGGTTGCCAAGCTTCTAAGAAATAACGAGTTTCCGAAATACCAGCAAATATTTTTTCACCCCATCTTGAGGATACTTGGTGATAATGATCAGTAAACAAATCCCACTTGGCTCACCAAATTTAGTTCTTCAAGGTTGAAGCGTTCGTCTACAGTAGCAGTTTTTATATTTAGGTTTCCCTCTGTTCTTTCCTATATAGATAGATGAATTTGGAACTCTAAATCCAACATGGTTTGTAGTAGCTCTTTGAAACTTGGCAAAATAAAGGAGTTCTCAGTTTTGTCTCTATGGTTTGTTTCCTTTTAAAGTAGCCCTAAGCACCGACTGTGGAAAGCACTTTCATTGAGATTTGTTGTCAAGCTTCTAAGAAATAACGAGTTTCCGAAATACCAGCAAATATTTTTCACACAATCTTGTTGATACTTGGTGGTAATGATGAGTACACAAATCCCACTTGGCTTACCAAATTTTGTTCTTCTATGTTGAAGCGTTCATCTACAGTAGCAGTTTTTGTATTTAGGTTTCCCTCTGTTCTCTCCTACATAGATAGATGAATTTGGAACTCTAAATCCAGCATGCTTTGTAGTAGCTCCTTGAAACTTGACAAAATAAAGGAGTTCTCAGTTTTGTCTCTATAGTTTGTTTCCTCTTCAAGTAGCCCTAGGCACAGACTGTGGAAAAGCACTTTCATTGAGAGGGGTTGCCAAGCTTCTAAGAAATAACGAGTTTCCGAAATACCAGCAAATATTTTTTCACCCAATCTTGATGATGCTTGTTGCTAATGATCAGTACACAAATCCCACTTGGCACACCAAATTTAGTTCTTCTAGGTTGAAGCGTTCGTGTACAGTAGCAGTTTTTATATTTAGGTTTCTCTCTGTTCTCTCCTATACAGATAGATGAATTTGGAACTCTAAATCCAACATGGTTTGTAGTAGCTCTTTGAAACTTGACAAAATAAAGGAGTTCTCAGTTTTGTCTCTCTGGTTTGTTTCCTTTTCAAGTAGCCCTAGGAACAGACTGTGGAAAAGCACTTTCATTGAGATGGGTTGCCAAGCTTCTAAGAAATATCGAGATTGAAATACCAGCAAATATTTTTTCACCCAAACTTGATGATACTTGGTGGTAATGATCAGCACACAAATCCCACTTGGCTAACCAGTTTTTGTTAATCTAGGATGAAGCATTCGTGTACAGTAGCAGTTTTTATATTTAGGTTTCCCTCTGTTCTCTCCTATATAGATAGATGAATTTGGAACTCTAAATCCAACATGGTTTGTAGTAGCTCTTTGAAACTTGACAAAATAAAGGAGTTCTCAGTTTTGTCTCTATGGTTTGTTTCCTCTTCAAGTATCCCTAGGCACAGACTGTGGAAAGCACTTTCATTGAGATTGGTTGCCTAGCTTCTAAGAAATAACGAGTTTCCAAAATACCAGCAAATATTTCTTCACCCAATCTTGATGATACTTGGTGGTAGTTATCAGTACACAAATCCCACTTGCCTCACAAAATTTTGTTCTTCTAGGTTGAAGCATTCGTCAACAGTAGCAGTTTTTATATTTAGGTTTCTCTCTGTTCTCTCCTATATAGGTAGATGAATTTGGAACTCTAAATCCAACATGGTTTGTAGTAGCTCTTTGAAACTTGACAAAATAAAGGAGTTCTCAGATTTGTTTCTATGGTTTGTTTCCTCTTCAAGTAGCCCTAGGCACAGACTGTGGAAAAGCACTTTCATTGAGAGGGGTTGCCAAGCTTCTAAGAAATAACGAGTTTCCGAAATACCAGCAAATATTTTTTGACCCAATCTTGATGATACTTTGTGGTAATGATCAGTACACAAATCCCACTTGGCTTACCAAATTGTGTTCTTCTAGGTTGAAGCGTTCCTCTACAGTAGCAGTTTTTATATTTAGGTTACCCTCTGTTCTCTCCTATATAGATAAATGAATTTGGAACTCTAAATCCAACATGGTTTGTAGTAGCTCTTTGAAACTTGACAAAATAGAGGAGTTCTCAGTTTTGTCTCTATGGTTTGTTTCCTCTTAAAGTAGCCCTAGGCACAGACTGTGGAAAGCACTTTCATTGAGATGGGTTGACAAGCTTCTAAGAAATAACGAGTTTCCGAAATACCAGCAAATATTTTTTCACACCATCTTGTTGATACTTGGTGGTAAGGATCAGCACACAAATCCCACATGGCTCACCAAATTTTGTTATTCTAGGTTGAAGCGTTCGTCTACAGTAGCAGTTTTTATATTTAGGTTTCTCTCTGTTCTCTCCTATATAGATAGATGAATTTGGAACTCTAAATCCAACATGGTTTGTAGTAACTCTTTGAAATTGACAAAATAAAGGAGTTCTCAGATTTGTCTCTATGGTTTGTTTCCTCTTCAAGTATCCCTAGGCACAGACTGTGGAAAGCACGTTCATTGAGAGGGGTTGCCAAGCTTCTAAGAAATAACGAGTTTCCGAAATACCAGCAAATATTATTTCACACAATCTTGTTGATACTGGGTGGTAATGATCAGCACACAAATCCCACATGGCTCACCAAATTTTGTTATTCTAGGTTGAAGCGTTCGTCTACAGTAGCAGTTTTTATATTTAGGTTTCTCTCTGTTCTCTCCTATATAGATAGATGAATTTGGAACTCTAAATCCAACATGGTTTGTAGTAACTCTCTGAAATTGACAAAATAAAGGAGTTCTCAGATTTGTCTCTATGGTTTGTTTCCTCTTCAAGTATCCCTAGGCACAGACTGTGGAAAGCACTTTCATTGAGAGGGGTTGCCAAGCTTCTAAGAAATAACGAGTTTCCGAAATACCAGCAAATATTTTTTCAGCCAATCTTGATGATACTTTGTGGTAATGATCAGTACACAAATCCCACTTGGCTTACCAAATTTTGTTCTTCTAGGTTTAAGCGTTCGTCTACAGTAGCAGTTTTTATATTTAGGTTTCCCTCTGTTCTCTCCTATATAGATAGGTGAATTTGGAACTCTAAATCCAACATGGTTTGTAGTAGCTCTTTGAAAGTTGACAAAATAGAGGAGTTCTCAGTTTTGTCTCTATGGTTTGTTTCCTCTTTAAGTAGCCCTAGGCACAGACTGTGTAAAGCACTTTCATTGAGATGGGTTGCAAAGCTTCTAAGAAATAAAGAGTTTCCGAAATACCAGCAAATATTTTTTCACACAATCTTGTTGATACTTGGTGGTAATGATCAGCACACAAATCCCACATGGTTCACCAAATTTTGTTCTTCTAGGTTGAAGCGTTCGTCTACAGTAGCAGTTTTTATATTTAGGTTTCTCTCTGTTCTCTCCTATTTAGATAGATGAATTTGGAACTCTAAATCCAACATGGTTTGTAGTAGCTCTTTGAAATAGACAAAATAAAGGAGTTCTCAGATTTGTCTCTATGGTTTGTTTCCTCTTCAAGTAGCCCTAGGCACAGACTGTGGAAAAGCACTTTCATTGAGAGGGGTTGCCAAGCTTCTAAGAAATAACGAGTTTCCGAAATACCAGCAAATATTTTTTCACTTAATCTTGATGATACTTGGTGGTAATGATCAGTACACAAATTCCACTTGGCTTACCAAATTTTGTTCTTCTAGGTTGAAGCGTTCGTCTACAGTAGCAGTTTTTATATTTAGGATTCTCTCTGTTCTCTCCTATATAGATAGATGAATTTGGAACTCTAAATCCAACATGCTTTGTAGTAGCTCCTTGAAACTTGACAAAATAAAGGAGTT
The DNA here is from genome assembly GCF_048772815.1 of Callospermophilus lateralis. Classification (NCBI taxonomy): domain Eukaryota; kingdom Metazoa; phylum Chordata; class Mammalia; order Rodentia; family Sciuridae; genus Callospermophilus; species Callospermophilus lateralis. Next base: position 2,713 of record NW_027512007.1, on the reverse strand, counting down.
GTCAGTTTTGTCTCTATGGTTTGTTTCTTCTTCAAGTAGCCCTAGGAACAGACTGTGGAAAAGCACTTTCATTGAAAGGGGTTGCCAAGCTTCTAAGAAATAACGAGTTTCCGAAATACCAGCAAATATTTTTTCACCCAATCTTGACGATACTTGTTGCTAATGATCAGTACACAAATCCCACTTGGCTCACCAAATTTTGTTCTTCTAGGTTGAATCGTTCGTGTACAGTAGCAATTTTTATATATAGGTTTCCGTCTGTTCTCTCCTATATAGATAGATGAATTTGGAAATCTAAATCCAACATGGTTTGTAGTAGCTGTTTGAAACTTGACAAAATAATGGAGTTCTCAGTTTTGTCTCTATGGTTTGTTTACTCTTAAAGGAGCCCTAGGCACAGACTGTGGAAAGCACTTTCATTGTGATGGGTTGTCAAGCTTCTAAGAAATAACGAGTTTCCGAAATACCAGCAAATATTTTTTCACACAATCTTGTTGATACTTGGTGGTAATGATCAGTACACAAATCCCACTTGCCTCACCAAATTTTGTTCTTCTAGGTTGAAGCGTTCGTCTACAGTAGCAGTTTTTATATTTAGGTTACTCTCTGTTCTCTCCTATATAGATAGATGAATTTGGAACTCTAAATCCAACATGTTTCGTTGTAGCTCTTTGAAACTTGACAAAATAGAGGAGTTCTCAGATTTGTCTCTATGGTTTGTTTCCTCTTCAAGTAGCCCTAGGCAGAGACTGTGGAAAAGCACTTTCATTGAGAGGGGTTGCCAAACTTCTAAGAAATAACGAGTTTCCGAAATACCAGCAAATATTTTTTCACCCAATCTTGATGATACTTGGTGGTAATGATCAGTACACAAATCCCACTTGGCTTACCAAATTTTGTTCTTCTAGGTTGAAGCGTTCGTCTATAGTAGCAGTTTTTATATTTAGGTTTCCCTCTGTTCTCTCCTATATAGATAGATGAATTTGGAACTCTAAATCCAACATGTTTTGTAGTAGCTCTTTGAAACTTGACAAAATAAAGGAGTTCTCAGATTTGTCTCTATGGTTTGTTTCCTCTTCAAGTAGCCCTAGGCACAGACTGTGGAAAAGCACTTTCATTGAGAGGGGTTGCCAAGCTTCTAAGAAATAACGAGTTTCCGAAATACCAGCAAATATTTTTTCACACAATCTTGTTGATACTTGGTGGTAATGATCAGTACACAAATCCCACTTGCCTCACCAAATTTTGTTCTTCTAGGTTGAAGCGTTCGTCTACAGTAGCAGTTTTTATATTTAGGTTACTCTCTGTTCTCTCCTATATAGATAGATGAATTTGGAACTCTAAATCCAACATGTTTTGTAGTAGCTCTTTGAAACTTGACAAAATAAAGGAGTTCTCAGATTTGTCTCTATGGTTTGTTTCCTCTTCAAGTAGCCCTAGGCACAGACTGTGGAAAAGCTCTTTCATTGAGAGAGGTTGCCAAGCTTCTAAGAAATAACGAGTTTCCGAAATACCAGCAAATATTTTTTCACCCAATCTTGATGATACTTGGTGGTAATGATCAGTACACAAATCCCACTTGGCTTACCAAATTTTGTTCTTCTATGTTGAAGCATTCGTCTACAGTAGCAGTTTTTATATTTGGGTTTCCCTCTGTTCTCTCCTATATAGATAGATGAATTTGGAACTCTAAATCCAACATGGTTTGTAGTAGCTCTTTGAAACATGACAAAATAGAGGAGTTCTCAGTTTTGTCTCTATGGTTTGTTTCCTCTTAAAGTAGCCCTAGGCACAGACTGTGGAAAGCACTTTCATTGAGATGGGTTGCCAAGCTTCTAAGAAATAACGAGTTTCCGAAATACAAGCAAATATTTTTTCCCACAATCTAGTTGATACTTGGTGGTAATGATCAGCACACAAATCCCACATGGCTCACCAAATTTTTTTCTTCTAGGTTGAAGCGTTCGTCTACAGAAGCAGTTTTTATATTTAGGTTTCTCTCTGTTCTCTCCTATATAGATGGATGAATTTGCAACTCTAAATCCAACATGGTTTGTAGTAGGTCTTTGAAATTGACAAAATAAAGGAGTTCTCAGATTTGTCTCTGTGGTTTGTTTCCTCTTCAAGTAGCCCTAGGCACAGACTGTGGAAAAGCACTTTCATTGAGTGGGGTTGCCAAGCTTCTAAGAAATTACGAGTTTCCGAAATACCAGCAAATATTTTTTCACAAAATCTTGACGATACTTGGTGGTAATGATCAGTACACAAATCCCACATGGCTCACCAAATTTTGTTCTTCCAGGTTGAAGCGTTCGTCTACAGTAGCAGTTTTTATATTTAGGTTTCCCTCTGTTCACTCCTATATAGATAGATGAATTTGGAACTCTAAATCCCACATGGTTTGTAGTAGCTCTTTGAAACTTGACAAAATAAAGGAGTTCTCAGTTTTGTCTCTATGGTTTGTTTCCTCTTCAAGTAGCCCTAGTCACAGACTGTGGAAAGCACTTTCATTGAGATGGGTTGCCAAGCTTCTAAGAAATAACGAGTTTCCAAAATACCAGCAAATATTTTTTCACCCAATCTTGATGATACTTGGTGGTAATGATCAGTACAGAAATCCCACTTTGCTCACCAAATTTTGTTCTTCTAGGTTGAAACGTTGGTCTACAATAGCAGTTTTTATATTTAGGTTTCCCTCTGTTCTCGCCTATAT
>NW_027512006.1:0-18749 GCF_048772815.1 Callospermophilus lateralis | reverse complement strand
AGTGAACTGATCATTACCACAGAGATCATCAAAGTCGGATGAAAAAAAATTTGCCGAGTATTCAGAAAACCAGTAGTATTTTGGAAGCTTGGAACACCTTTCCAATGAATGTGTTTTATGCAGTCTTTGCTTGTGGCTATTTCAAGAGGAAACAAACCACAAAGACAGAACTTAGAACTACATTATTTTGTCAAGTTTCAAGGACCTAGCACAAACCGTGTTTGGTTTAGACTTAAAAAACACATCTATCTGTATAGGAGGAAATAGAGTGAAACCTAAAAATTCAAACTGTTACTGGTAACGAACGCTTCATCCTAGAAGAGTAAAATTGGGCAGCGAAGTGGACTTAGTGAACTGATCATTACCACAGAGATCATCAAGGTCGGATGAAAAAAAATTTGCCGAGTATTCAGAAAACCAGTAGTATTTTGGAAGCTTGGAACACCTTTCCAATGAATGTGTTTTACGCAGTCTTTGCTTGTGGCTATTTCAAGAGGAAACAAACCACAAAGACAGAACTTAGAACTACTTTATTTTGTCAAGTTTCAAGGAGCTAGCACAAACCGTGTTTGATTTAGACTTAAAAAACACATCTATCTGTATAGGAGGAAATAGAGTGAAACCTAAAAATTCAAACTGTTACTGGTAACGAACGCTTCATCCTAGAAGAGTGAAAATTGGGCAGCTAAGTGGACTTAGTGAACTGATCATTACCACAGAGATCATCAAGGTCGGATGAAAAAAATTTGCCGAGTATTCAGAAAACCAGTAGTATTTTGGAAGCTTGGAACACCTTTCCAATGAATGTGTTTTACGCAGTCTTTGCTTGTGGCTATTTCAAGAGGAAACAAACCACAAAGACAGAACTTAGAACTACTTTATTTTGTCAAGTTTCAAGGAGCTAGCACAAACCGTGTTTGATTTAGACTTAAAAAACACATCTATCTGTATAGGAGGAAATAGAGTGAAACCTAAAAATTCAAACTGTTACTGGTAACGAACGCTTCATCCTAGAAGAGTGAAAATTGGGCAGCTAAGTGGACTTAGTGAACTGATCATTACCACAGAGATCATCAAGGTCGGATGAAAAAAAATTTGCCGAGTATTCAGAAAACCAGTAGTATTTTGGAAGCTTGGCACACGTTTCCAATGAATGTGTTTTACGCAGTCTTTGCTTGTGGCTATTTCAAGAGGAAACAAACCACAAAGACAGAACTTAGAACTACATTATTTTGTCAAGTTTCAAGGAGCTAGCACAAACCGTGTTTCATTTAGACTTAAAAATCACAACTATCTGTATAGGAGGAAATAGAGTGAAACCTAAAAATTCAACCTGTTACTGGTAACGAATTCTTCATCATAGAAGATTGAAAATTGGGCATCTAAGTGGACATAGTGAACTGATCATTACCACAGAGATCATCAAGGTCGGATGAAAAAAAATTTGCCGAGTATTCAGAAAACCAGTAGTATTTTGGAAGCTTGGAACACCTTTCCAATGAATGTGTTTTATGCAGTCTTTCCTTGTGGCTATTTCAAGAGGAAACAAACCACAAAGAACTTAGAACTACATTATTTTGTCAAGTTTCAAGGACCTAGCACAAACCGTGTTTGGTTTAGACTTGAAAAACACATCTATCTGTATAGGAGGAAATAGAGTGAAACCTAAAAATTCAAACTGTTACTGGTAACGAACGCTTCATCCTAGAAGAGTAAAATTGGGCAGCGAAGTGGACTTATTGAACTGATCATTACCACAGAGATCATCAAGGTCGGATGAAAAAAAATTGCCGAGTATTCAGAAAACCAGTAGTTTTTTGGAAGCTTGGCACACCTTTCCAATGAAGGTGTTTTACGCAGTCTTTGCTTGTGGCTATTTCAAGAGGAAACAAACCACAAAGACAGAACTTAGAACTACTTTATTTTGTCAAGTTTCAAGGAGCTAGCACAAACCGTGTTTGATTTAGACTTAAAAAACACATCTATCTGTATTGGAGGAAATAGAGTGAAACCTAAAAATTCAAACTGTCACTGGTAACGAATGCTTCATCCTAGAAGATTGAAAGTTGGGCAGCTAAGTGGACTTAGTGAACTGATCATTACCACAGAGATCATCAAGGTCGGATGAAAAAAAATTTGCCCAATATTCAGAAAACCAGTAGTATTTTGGAAGCTTGGAACACCTTTCCAATGAATGTGTTTTATGCAGTCTTTGCTTGTGGCTATTTCAAGAGGAAGCAAACCACAAAGACAGAACTTAGAACTACTTTATTTTGTCGAGTTTCAAGGAGCTAGCACAAACCGTGTTTGATTTAGACTTAAAAATCTCATCTATCTGTATAGGAGGAAATAGAGTGAAACCTAAAATTTCAAACTGTTACTGGTAACGAACGCTTCATCCTAGAAGAGTGAAAATTGGGCAGGTAAGTGGACTTAGTGAACTGATCATTACCACAGAGATCATCAAGGTCGGATGAAAAAATATTTGCCGAGTATTCAGAAAAACAGTAGTGTTTTGGAAGCTTGGAACACCTTTCCAATGAATGTGTTTTACCCAGTCTTTGCTTTGGCTATTTCAAGAGGAAACAAACCACAAAGACAGAACTTAGAACTACTTTATTTTGTCAAGTTTCACGGAGCTAGCACAAAGCGTGTTTGATTTAGACTTAAAAAACACATCTATCTGTATAGGAGGAAATAGAGTGAAACCTAAAAATTCAAACTGTTACTGGTAACGAACGCTTCATCCTAGAAGAGTGAAAATTGGGCAGCTAAGTGAACTTAGTGAACTGATCATTACCACAGAGATCATCAAGGTCGGATGAAAAAAAATTTGCCGAGTATTCAGAAAACCAGTAGTATTTTGGAAGCTTGGAACACCTTTCCAATAAAGGTGTTTTACGCAGTGTTTGCTTGTGGCTATTTCAAGAGGAAACAAACCACAAAAACAGAACTTAGAACTACTTTATTTTGTCAAGTTTCAAAAGCTAGTACAAACCGTGTTTGATTTAGACTTAAAAAACACATCTATCTGTATAGGAGGAAATAGAGAGAAACCTAAAAATTCAAACTGTTACTGGTAACGAACGCTTCATCCTAAAAGAGTGAAAGTTGGGCAGCTAAGTGGACTTAGTGAACTGATCATTACCACAGAGATCATCAAAGTCGGATTAAAAAAAAATTTGCCGAGTATTCAGAAAACCAGTAGTATTTTGGAAGTTTGGAACACCTTTCCAATGAATGTGTTTTACGCAGTCTTTGCTTGTGGCTATTTCAAGAGGAAACAAACCACAAAGACAGAACTTAGAACTACTTTATTTTGTCAAGTTTCAAGGAGCTAGCACAAACCGTGTTTGGTTTAGACTTAAAAAACACATCCATCTGTATAGGAGGAAATAGAGTGAAACCTAAAAATTCAAACTGTTACTGGTAACGAACGCTTCATCCTAGAAGAGTGAAAGTTGGGCAGCTAAGTGGACTTAGTGAACTGATCATTACCACAGAGATCATCAAAGTCATATGAAAAAAAAATTGCCGAGTATTCAGAAAACCAGTAGTATTTTGGAAGCTTGGAACACCTTTCCAATGAATGTGTTTTATGCAGTCTTTGCTTGTGGCTATTTCAAGAGGAAACAAACCACAAAGACAGAACTTAGAACTACATTATTTTGTCAAGTTTCAAGGACCTAGCACAAACCGTGTTTGGTTTAGACTTAAAAAACACATCTATCTGTATAGGAGGAAATAGAGTGAAACCTAAAAATTCAAACTGTTACTGGTAACGAACGCTTCATCCTAGAAGAGTAAAATTGGGCAGCGAAGTGGACTTAGTGAACTGATCATTACCACAGAGATCATCAAGGTCGGATGAAAAAAAATTTGCCGAGTATTCAGAAAACCAGTAGTATTTTGGAAGCTTGGAACACCTTTCCAATGAATGTGTTTTATGCAGTCTTTGCTTGTGGCTATTTCAAGAGGAAACAAACCACAAAAACAGAACTTAGAACTACATTATTTTGTCAAGTTTCAAGGACCTAGCACAAACCGTGTTTGGTTTAGACTTGAAAAACACATCTATCTGTATAGGAGGAAATAGAGTGAAACCTAAAAATTCAAACTGTTACTGGTAACGAACGCTTCATCCTAGAAGAGTAAAATTGGGCAGCGAAGTGGACTTATTGTACTGATCATTACCACAGAGATCATCAAGGTCGGATGAAAAAAAATTTGCCGAGTATTCAGAAAACCAGTAGTTTTTTGGAAGCTTGGCACACCTTTCCAATGAAGGTGTTTTACGCAGTCTTTGCTTGTGGCTATTTCAAGAGGAAACAAACCACAAAGACAGAACTTAGAACTACTTTATTTTGTCAAGTTTCAAGGAGCTACCACAAACCGTGTTTGATTTAGACTTAAAAAACACATCTATCTGTATTGGAGGAAATAGAGTGAAACCTAAAAATTCAAACTGTCACTGGTAACGAATGCTTCATCCTAGAAGATTGAAAGTTGGGCAGCTAAGTGGACTTAGTGAACTGATCATTACCACAGAGATCATCAAGGTCGGATGAAAAAAAATTTGCCCAATATTCAGAAAACCAGTAGTATTTTGGAAGCTTGGAACACCTTTCCAATGAATGTGTTTTACGCAGTCTTTGCTTGTGGCTATTTCAAGAGGAAGCAAACCACAAAGACAGAACTTAGAACTACTTTATTTTGTCAAGTTTCAAGGAGCTAGCACAAACCGTGTTTGATTTAGACTTAAAAATCTCATCTATCTGTATAGGAGGAAATAGAGTGAAACCTAAAATTTCAAACTGTTACTGGTAACGAACACTTCATCCTAGAAGAGTGAAAATTGGGCAGGTAAGTGGACTTAGTGAACTGATCATTACCACAGAGATCATCAAGGTCGGATGAAAAAATATTTGCCGAGTATTCAGAAAAACAGTAGTGTTTTGGAAGCTTGGAACACCTTTCCAATGAATGTGTTTTACCCAGTCTTTGCTTTGGCTATTTCAAGAGGAAACAAACCACAAAGACAGAACTTAGAACTACTTTATTTTGTCAAGTTTCACGGAGCTAGCACAAAGCGTGTTTGATTTAGACTTAAAAAACACATCTATCTGTATAGGAGGAAATAGAGTGAAACCTAAAAATTCAAACTGTTACTGGTAACGAACGCTTCATCCTAGAAGAGTGAAAATTGGGCAGCTAAGTGAACTTAGTGAACTGATCATTACCACAGAGATCATCAAGGTCGGATGAAAAAAAATTTGCCGAGTATTCAGAAAACCAGTAGTATTTTGGAAGCTTGGAACACCTTTCCAATGAATGTGTTTTACGCAGTCTTTGCTTGTGGCTATTTCAAGAGGAAACAAACCACAAAGACAGAACTTAGAACTACTTTATTTTGTCAAGTTTCAAGGAGCTAGCACAAACCGTGTTTGGTTTAGACTTAAAAAACACATCTATCTGTATAGGAGGAAATAGAGTGAAACCTAAAAATTCAAACTGTTACTGGTAACGAACGCTTCATCCTAGAAGAGTGAAAGTTGGGCAGCTAAGTGGACTTAGTGAACTGATCATTACCACAGAGATCATCAAAGTCGGATGAAAAAAATTTGCCGAGTATTCAGAAAACCAGTAGTATTTTGGAAGCTTGGAACACCTTTCCAATGAATGTGTTTTATGCAGTCTTTGCTTGTGGCTATTTCAAGAGGAAACAAACCACAAAGACAGAACTTAGAACTACATTATTTTGTCAAGTTTCAAGGACCTAGCACAAACCGTGTTTGGTTTAGACTTGAAAAACACATCTATCTGTATAGGAGGAAATAGAGTGAAACCTAAAAATTCAAACTGTTACTGGTAACGAACGCTTCATCCTAGAAGAGTAAAATTGGGCAGCGAAGTGGACTTATTGAACTGATCATTACCACAGAGATCATCAAGGTCGGATGAAAAAAAATTTGCCGAGTATTCAGAAAACCAGTAGTTTTTTGGAAGCTTGGCACACCTTTCCAATGAAGGTGTTTTACACAGTCTTTGCTTGTGGCTATTTCAAGAGGAAACAAACCACAAAGACAGAACTTAGAACTACTTTATTTTGTCAAGTTTCAAGGAGCTAGCACAAACCGTGTTTGATTTAGACTTAAAAAACACATCTATCTGTATTGGAGGAAATAGAGTGAAACCTAAAAATTCAAACTGTCACTGGTAACGAATGCTTCATCCTAGAAGATTGAAAGTTGGGCAGCTAAGTGGACTTAGTGAACTGATCATTACCACAGAGATCATCAAGGTCGGATGAAAAAAAATTTGCCCAATATTCAGAAAACCAGTAGTATTTTGGAAGCTTGGCACACCTTTCCAATGAAGGTGTTTTACGCAGTCTTTGCTTGTGGCTATTTCAAGAGGAAACAAACCACAAAGACAGAACTTAGAACTACTTTATTTTGTCAAGTTTCAAGGAGCTACCACAAACCGTGTTTGATTTAGACTTAAAAAACACATCTATCTGTATTGGAGGAAATAGAGTGAAACCTAAAAATTCAAACTGTCACTGGTAACGAATGCTTCATCCTAGAAGATTGAAAGTTGGGCAGCTAAGTGGACTTAGTGAACTGATCATTACCACAGAGATCATCAAGGTCGGATGAAAAAAAATTTGCCCAATATTCAGAAAACCAGTAGTATTTTGGAAGCTTGGAACACCTTTCCAATGAATGTGTTTTACGCAGTCTTTGCTTGTGGCTATTTCAAGAGGAAGCAAACCACAAAGACAGAACTTAGAACTACTTTATTTTGTCAAGTTTCAAGGAGCTAGCACAAATCGTGTTTGATTTAGACTTAAAAAACACATCTATCTGTATAGGAGGAAATAGAGTGAAACCTAAAAATTCAAACTGTTACTGGTAACCAACGCTTCATCCTAGAAGACTGAAAATTGGGCAGCTAAGTGGACTTAGTGAACTGATCATTACCACAGAGATCATCAAGGTCGGATAAAAAAAATTTGCCGAGTATTCAGAAAACCAGTAGTATTTTGGAAGCTTGGCACACCTTTCCAATGAATGTGTTTTACGCAGTCTTTGCTTGTGGCTATTTCAAGAGGAAACAAACCACAAAGACAGAACTTAGAACTACTTTATTTTGTCAAGTTTCAAGGAGCTAGCACAAACCGTGTTTGATTTAGACTTAAAAAACACATCTATCTGTATTGGAGGAAATAGAGTGAAACCTAAAAATTCAAACTGTTACTGGTAACGAACGCTTCATCCTAGAAGAGTGAAAATTGGGCAGCTAAGTGGACTTAGTTAACTGATCATTACCTCAGAGATCATCAAGGTCGGATGAAAAAAAATTTGCCGAGTATTCAGAAAACCAGTATTATTTTGGAAGCTTGGCACACGTTTCCAATGAATGTGTTTTACGCAGTCTTTGCTTGTGGCTATTTCAAGAGGAAACAAACCACAAAGACAGAACTTAGAACTACATTATTTTGTCAAGTTTCAAGGAGCTAGCACAAACCGTGTTTCATTTAGACTTAAAAATCACAACTATCTGTATAGGAGGAAATAGAGTGAAACCTAAAAATTCAACCTGTTACTGGTAACGAATTCTTCATCATAGAAGATTGAAAATTGGGCAGCTAAGTGGACTTAGTGAACTGATCATTACCACAGAGATCATCAAGGTCGGATGAAAAAAAATTTGCCGAGTATTCAGAAAACCAGTAGTATTTTGGAAGCTTGGAACACCTTTCCAATGAATGTGTTTTATGCAGTCTTTGCTTGTGGCTATTTCAAGAGGAAACAAACCAGAAAGACAGAACTTAGAACTACATTATTTTGTCAAGTTTCAAGGACCTAGCACAAACCGTGTTTGGTTTAGACTTGAAAAACACATCTATCTGTATAGGAGGAAATAGAGTGAAACCTAAAAATTCAAACTGTTACTGGTAACGAACGCTTCATCCTAGAAGAGTAAAATTGGGCAGCGAAGTGGACTTATTGTACTGATCATTACCACAGAGATCATCAAGGTCGGATGAAAAAAAATTTGCCGAGTATTCAGAAAACCAGTAGTTTTTTGGAAGCTTGGCACACCTTTCCAATGAAGGTGTTTTACGCAGTCTTTGCTTGTGGCTATTTCAAGAGGAAACAAACCACAAAGACAGAACTTAGAACTACTTTATTTTGTCAAGTTTCACGGAGCTAGCACAAAGCGTGTTTGATTTAGACTTAAAAAACACATCTATCTGTATTGGAGGAAATAGAGTGAAACCTAAAAATTCAAACTGTCACTGGTAACGAATGCTTCATCCTAGAAGATTGAAAGTTGGGCAGCTAAGTGGACTTAGTGAACTGATCATTACCACAGAGATCATCAAGGTCGGATGAAAAAAAATTTGCCCAATATTCAGAAAACCAGTAGTATTTTGGAAGCTTGGAACACCTTTCCAATGAATGTGTTTTACCCAGTCTTTGCTTTGGCTATTTCAAGAGGAAACAAACCACAAAGACAGAACTTAGAACTACTTTATTTTGTCAAGTTTCACGGAGCTAGCACAAAGCGTGTTTGATTTAGACTTAAAAAACACATCTATCTGTATAGGAGGAAATAGAGTGAAACCTAAAAATTCAAACTGTTACTGGTAACGAACGCTTCATCCTAGAAGAGTGAAAATTGGGCAGCTAAGTGAACTTAGTGAACTGATCATTACCACAGAGATCATCAAGGTCGGATGAAAAAAAATTTGCCGAGTATTCAGAAAACCAGTAGTATTTTGGAAGCTTGGAACACCTTTCCAATGAATGTGTTTTACGCAGTCTTTGCTTGTGGCTATTTCAAGAGGAAACAAACCACAAAGACAGAACTTAGAACTACTTTATTTTGTCAAGTTTCAAGGAGCTAGCACAAACCGTGTTTGGTTTAGACTTAAAAAACACATCTATCTGTATAGGAGGAAATAGAGTGAAACCTAAAAATTCAAACTGTTACTGGTAACGAACGCTTCATCCTAGAAGGAGTGAAAGTTGGGCAGCTAAGTGGACTTAGTGAACTGATCATTACCACAGAGATCATCAAAGTCGGATGAAAAAAAATTTGCCGAGTATTCAGAAAACCAGTAGTATTTTGGAAGCTTGGAACACCTTTCCAATGAATGTGTTTTATGCAGTCTTTGCTTGTGGCTATTTCAAGAGGAAACAAACCACAAAGACAGAACTTAGAACTACATTATTTTGTCAAGTTTCAAGGACCTAGCACAAACCGTGTTTGGTTTAGACTTAAAAACACATCTATCTGTATAGGAGGAAATAGAGTGAAACCTAAAAATTCAAACTGTTACTGGTAACGAACGCTTCATCCTAGAAGAGTAAAATTGGGCAGCGAAGTGGACTTAGTGAACTGATCATTACCACAGAGATCATCAAGGTCGGATGAAAAAAAATTTGCCGAGTATTCAGAAAACCAGTAGTATTTTGGAAGCTTGGAACACCTTTCCAATGAATGTGTTTTACGCAGTCTTTGCTTGTGGCTATTTCAAGAGGAAACAAACCACAAAGACAGAACTTAGAACTACTTTATTTTGTCGAGTTTCAAGAAGCTAGCACAAACCGTGTTTGATTTAGACTTAAAAAACACATCTATCTGTATAGGAGGAAATAGAGTGAAACCTAAAAATTCAAACTGTTACTGGTAACCAACGCTTCAACCTAGAAGACTGAAAATTGGGCAGCTAAGTGGACTTAGTGAACTGATCATTACCACAGAGATCATCAAGGTCGGATGAAAAAAATTTGCCGAGTATTCAGAAAACCAGTAGTATTTTGGAAGCTTGGCACACCTTTCCAATGAATGCGTTTTACGCAGTCTTTGCTTGTGGCTATTTCAAGAGGAAACAAACCACAAAGACAGAACTTAGAACTACTTTATTTTGTCAAGTTTCAAGGAGCTAGCACAAACCGTGTTTGATTTAGACTTAAAAAACACATCTATCTGTATTGGAGGAAATAGAGTGAAACCTAAAAATTCAAACTGTTACTGGTAACGAACGCTTCATCCTAGAAGAGTGAAAATTGGGCAGCTAAGTGGACTTAGTGAACTGATCATTACCTCAGAGATCATCAAGGTCGGATGAAAAAAAATTTGCCGAGTATTCAGAAAACCAGTAGTATTTGGAAGCTTGGCACACGTTTCCAATGAATGTGTTTTACGCAGTCTTTGCTTGTGGCTATTTCAAGAGGAAACAAACCACAAAGACAGAACTTAGAACTACATTATTTTGTCAAGTTTCAAGGAGCTAGCACAAACCGTGTTTCATTTAGACTTAAAAATCACAACTATCTGTATAGGAGGAAATAGAGTGAAACCTAAAAATTCAACCTGTTACTGGTAACGAATTCTTCATCATAGAAGATTGAAAATTGGGCATCTAAGTGGACATAGTGAACTGATCATTACCACAGAGATCATCAAGGTCGGATGAAAAAAAATTTGCCGAGTATTCAGAAAACCAGTAGTATTTTGGAAGCTTGGAACACCTTTCCAATGAATGTGTTTTATGCAGTCTTTCCTTGTGGCTATTTCAAGAGGAAACAAACCACAAAGAACTTAGAACTACATTATTTTGTCAAGTTTCAAGGACCTAGCACAAACCGTGTTTGGTTTAGACTTGAAAAACACATCTATCTGTATAGGAGGAAATAGAGTGAAACCTAAAAATTCAAACTGTTACTGGTAACGAACGCTTCATCCTAGAAGAGTAAAATTGGGCAGCGAAGTGGACTTATTGAACTGATCATTACCACAGAGATCATCAAGGTCGGATGAAAAAAAATTGCCGAGTATTCAGAAAACCAGTAGTTTTTTGGAAGCTTGGCACACCTTTCCAATGAAGGTGTTTTACGCAGTCTTTGCTTGTGGCTATTTCAAGAGGAAACAAACCACAAAGACAGAACTTAGAACTACTTTATTTTGTCAAGTTTCAAGGAGCTAGCACAAACCGTGTTTGATTTAGACTTAAAAAACACATCTATCTGTATTGGAGGAAATAGAGTGAAACCTAAAAATTCAAACTGTCACTGGTAACGAATGCTTCATCCTAGAAGATTGAAAGTTGGGCAGCTAAGTGGACTTAGTGAACTGATCATTACCACAGAGATCATCAAGGTCGGATGAAAAAAAATTTGCCCAATATTCAGAAAACCAGTAGTATTTTGGAAGCTTGGAACACCTTTCCAATGAATGTGTTTTATGCAGTCTTTGCTTGTGGCTATTTCAAGAGGAAGCAAACCACAAAGACAGAACTTAGAACTACTTTATTTTGTCGAGTTTCAAGGAGCTAGCACAAACCGTGTTTGATTTAGACTTAAAAATCTCATCTATCTGTATAGGAGGAAATAGAGTGAAACCTAAAATTTCAAACTGTTACTGGTAACGAACGCTTCATCCTAGAAGAGTGAAAATTGGGCAGGTAAGTGGACTTAGTGAACTGATCATTACCACAGAGATCATCAAGGTCGGATGAAAAAATATTTGCCGAGTATTCAGAAAAACAGTAGTGTTTTGGAAGCTTGGAACACCTTTCCAATGAATGTGTTTTACCCAGTCTTTGCTTTGGCTATTTCAAGAGGAAACAAACCACAAAGACAGAACTTAGAACTACTTTATTTTGTCAAGTTTCACGGAGCTAGCACAAAGCGTGTTTGATTTAGACTTAAAAAACACATCTATCTGTATAGGAGGAAATAGAGTGAAACCTAAAAATTCAAACTGTTACTGGTAACGAACGCTTCATCCTAGAAGAGTGAAAATTGGGCAGCTAAGTGAACTTAGTGAACTGATCATTACCACAGAGATCATCAAGGTCGGATGAAAAAAAATTTGCCGAGTATTCAGAAAACCAGTAGTATTTTGGAAGCTTGGAACACCTTTCCAATAAAGGTGTTTTACGCAGTGTTTGCTTGTGGCTATTTCAAGAGGAAACAAACCACAAAAACAGAACTTAGAACTACTTTATTTTGTCAAGTTTCAAAAGCTAGTACAAACCGTGTTTGATTTAGACTTAAAAAACACATCTATCTGTATAGGAGGAAATAGAGAGAAACCTAAAAATTCAAACTGTTACTGGTAACGAACGCTTCATCCTAAAAGAGTGAAAGTTGGGCAGCTAAGTGGACTTAGTGAACTGATCATTACCACAGAGATCATCAAAGTCGGATTAAAAAAAAATTTGCCGAGTATTCAGAAAACCAGTAGTATTTTGGAAGTTTGGAACACCTTTCCAATGAATGTGTTTTACGCAGTCTTTGCTTGTGGCTATTTCAAGAGGAAACAAACCACAAAGACAGAACTTAGAACTACTTTATTTTGTCAAGTTTCAAGGAGCTAGCACAAACCGTGTTTGGTTTAGACTTAAAAAACACATCCATCTGTATAGGAGGAAATAGAGTGAAACCTAAAAATTCAAACTGTTACTGGTAACGAACGCTTCATCCTAGAAGAGTGAAAGTTGGGCAGCTAAGTGGACTTAGTGAACTGATCATTACCACAGAGATCATCAAAGTCATATGAAAAAAAAATTGCCGAGTATTCAGAAAACCAGTAGTATTTTGGAAGCTTGGAACACCTTTCCAATGAATGTGTTTTATGCAGTCTTTGCTTGTGGCTATTTCAAGAGGAAACAAACCACAAAGACAGAACTTAGAACTACATTATTTTGTCAAGTTTCAAGGACCTAGCACAAACCGTGTTTGGTTTAGACTTAAAAAACACATCTATCTGTATAGGAGGAAATAGAGTGAAACCTAAAAATTCAAACTGTTACTGGTAACGAACGCTTCATCCTAGAAGAGTAAAATTGGGCAGCGAAGTGGACTTAGTGAACTGATCATTACCACAGAGATCATCAAGGTCGGATGAAAAAAAATTTGCCGAGTATTCAGAAAACCAGTAGTATTTTGGAAGCTTGGAACACCTTTCCAATGAATGTGTTTTATGCAGTCTTTGCTTGTGGCTATTTCAAGAGGAAACAAACCACAAAAACAGAACTTAGAACTACATTATTTTGTCAAGTTTCAAGGACCTAGCACAAACCGTGTTTGGTTTAGACTTGAAAAACACATCTATCTGTATAGGAGGAAATAGAGTGAAACCTAAAAATTCAAACTGTTACTGGTAACGAACGCTTCATCCTAGAAGAGTAAAATTGGGCAGCGAAGTGGACTTATTGTACTGATCATTACCACAGAGATCATCAAGGTCGGATGAAAAAAAATTTGCCGAGTATTCAGAAAACCAGTAGTTTTTTGGAAGCTTGGCACACCTTTCCAATGAAGGTGTTTTACGCAGTCTTTGCTTGTGGCTATTTCAAGAGGAAACAAACCACAAAGACAGAACTTAGAACTACTTTATTTTGTCAAGTTTCAAGGAGCTACCACAAACCGTGTTTGATTTAGACTTAAAAAACACATCTATCTGTATTGGAGGAAATAGAGTGAAACCTAAAAATTCAAACTGTCACTGGTAACGAATGCTTCATCCTAGAAGATTGAAAGTTGGGCAGCTAAGTGGACTTAGTGAACTGATCATTACCACAGAGATCATCAAGGTCGGATGAAAAAAAATTTGCCCAATATTCAGAAAACCAGTAGTATTTTGGAAGCTTGGAACACCTTTCCAATGAATGTGTTTTACGCAGTCTTTGCTTGTGGCTATTTCAAGAGGAAGCAAACCACAAAGACAGAACTTAGAACTACTTTATTTTGTCAAGTTTCAAGGAGCTAGCACAAACCGTGTTTGATTTAGACTTAAAAATCTCATCTATCTGTATAGGAGGAAATAGAGTGAAACCTAAAATTTCAAACTGTTACTGGTAACGAACACTTCATCCTAGAAGAGTGAAAATTGGGCAGGTAAGTGGACTTAGTGAACTGATCATTACCACAGAGATCATCAAGGTCGGATGAAAAAATATTTGCCGAGTATTCAGAAAAACAGTAGTGTTTTGGAAGCTTGGAACACCTTTCCAATGAATGTGTTTTACCCAGTCTTTGCTTTGGCTATTTCAAGAGGAAACAAACCACAAAGACAGAACTTAGAACTACTTTATTTTGTCAAGTTTCACGGAGCTAGCACAAAGCGTGTTTGATTTAGACTTAAAAAACACATCTATCTGTATAGGAGGAAATAGAGTGAAACCTAAAAATTCAAACTGTTACTGGTAACGAACGCTTCATCCTAGAAGAGTGAAAATTGGGCAGCTAAGTGAACTTAGTGAACTGATCATTACCACAGAGATCATCAAGGTCGGATGAAAAAAAATTTGCCGAGTATTCAGAAAACCAGTAGTATTTTGGAAGCTTGGAACACCTTTCCAATGAATGTGTTTTACGCAGTCTTTGCTTGTGGCTATTTCAAGAGGAAACAAACCACAAAGACAGAACTTAGAACTACTTTATTTTGTCAAGTTTCAAGGAGCTAGCACAAACCGTGTTTGGTTTAGACTTAAAAAACACATCTATCTGTATAGGAGGAAATAGAGTGAAACCTAAAAATTCAAACTGTTACTGGTAACGAACGCTTCATCCTAGAAGAGTGAAAGTTGGGCAGCTAAGTGGACTTAGTGAACTGATCATTACCACAGAGATCATCAAAGTCGGATGAAAAAAAATTTGCCGAGTATTCAGAAAACCAGTAGTATTTTGGAAGCTTGGAACACCTTTCCAATGAATGTGTTTTATGCAGTCTTTGCTTGTGGCTATTTCAAGAGGAAACAAACCACAAAGACAGAACTTAGAACTACATTATTTTGTCAAGTTTCAAGGACCTAGCACAAACCGTGTTTGGTTTAGACTTAAAAAACACATCTATCTGTATAGGAGGAAATAGAGTGAAACCTAAAAATTCAAACTGTTACTGGTAACGAACGCTTCATCCTAGAAGAGTAAAATTGGGCAGCGAAGTGGACTTAGTGAACTGATCATTACCACAGAGATCATCAAGGTCGGATGAAAAAAAATTTGCCGAGTATTCAGAAAACCAGTAGTATTTTGGAAGCTTGGAACACCTTTCCAATGAATGTGTTTTACGCAGTCTTTGCTTGTGGCTATTTCAAGAGGAAACAAACCACAAAGACAGAACTTAGAACTACTTTATTTTGTCAAGTTTCAAGAAGCTAGCACAAACCGTGTTTGATTTAGACTTAAAAAACACATCTATCTGTATAGGAGGAAATAGAGTGAAACCTAAAAATTCAAACTGTTACTGGTAACCAACGCTTCATCCTAGAAGACTGAAAATTGGGCAGCTAAGTGGACTTAGTGAACTGATCATTACCACAGAGATCATCAAGGTCGGATGAAAAAAATTTGCCGAGTATTCAGAAAACCAGTAGTATTTTGGAAGCTTGGCACACCTTTCCAATGAATGTGTTTTACGCAGTCTTTGCTTGTGGCTATTTCAAGAGGAAACAAACCACAAAGACAGAACTTAGAACTACTTTATTTTGTCAAGTTTCAAGGAGCTAGCACAAACCGTGTTTGATTTAGACTTAAAAAACACATCTATCTGTATTGGAGGAAATAGAGTGAAACCTAAAAATTCAAACTGTTACTGGTAACGAACGCTTCATCCTAGAAGAGTGAAAATTGGGCAGCTAAGTGGACTTAGTGAACTGATCATTACCTCAGAGATCATCAAGGTCGGATGAAAAAAAATTTGCCGAGTATTCAGAAAACCAGTAGTATTTTGGAAGCTTGGCACACGTTTCCAATGAATGTGTTTTACGCAGTCTTTGCTTGTGGCTATTTCAAGAGGAAACAAACCACAAAGACAGAACTTAGAACTACATTATTTTGTCAAGTTTCAAGGAGCTAGCACAAACCGTGTTTCTTTTAGACTTAAAAATCACAACTATCTGTATAGGAGGAAATAGAGTGAAACCTAAAAATTCAACCTGTTACTGGTAACGAATTCTTCATCATAGAAGATTGAAAATTGGGCAGCTAAGTGGACTTAGTGAACTGATCATTACCACAGAGATCATCAAGGTCGGATGAAAAAAAATTTGCCGAGTATTCAGAAAACCAGTAGTATTTTGGAAGCTTGGAACACCTTTCCAATGAATGTGTTTTATGCAGTCTTTGCTTGTGGCTATTTCAAGAGGAAACAAACCACAAAGACAGAACTTAGAACTACATTATTTTGTCAAGTTTCAAGGACCTAGCACAAACCGTGTTTGGTTTAGACTTGAAAAACACATCTATCTGTATAGGAGGAAATAGAGTGAAACCTAAAAATTCAAACTGTTACTGGTAACGAACGCTTCATCCTAGAAGAGTAAAATTGGGCAGCGAAGTGGACTTATTGAACTGATCATTACCACAGAGATCATCAAGGTCGGATGAAAAAAAATTTGCCGAGTATTCAGAAAACCAGTAGTTTTTTGGAAGCTTGGCACACCTTTCCAATGAAGGTGTTTTACACAGTCTTTGCTTGTGGCTATTTCAAGAGGAAACAAACCACAAAGACAGAACTTAGAACTACTTTATTTTGTCAAGTTTCAAGGAGCTAGCACAAACCGTGTTTGATTTAGACTTAAAAAACACATCTATCTGTATTGGAGGAAATAGAGTGAAACCTAAAAATTCAAACTGTCACTGGTAACGAATGCTTCATCCTAGAAGATTGAAAGTTGGGCAGCTAAGTGGACTTAGTGAACTGATCATTACCACAGAGATCATCAAGGTCGGATGAAAAAAAATTTGCCCAATATTCAGAAAACCAGTAGTATTTTGGAAGCTTGGCACACCTTTCCAATGAAGGTGTTTTACGCAGTCTTTGCTTGTGGCTATTTCAAGAGGAAACAAACCACAAAGACAGAACTTAGAACTACTTTATTTTGTCAAGTTTCAAGGAGCTACCACAAACCGTGTTTGATTTAGACTTAAAAAACACATCTATCTGTATTGGAGGAAATAGAGTGAAACCTAAAAATTCAAACTGTCACTGGTAACGAATGCTTCATCCTAGAAGATTGAAAGTTGGGCAGCTAAGTGGACTTAGTGAACTGATCATTACCACAGAGATCATCAAGGTCGGATGAAAAAAAATTTGCCCAATATTCAGAAAACCAGTAGTATTTTGGAAGCTTGGAACACCTTTCCAATGAATGTGTTTTACGCAGTCTTTGCTTGTGGCTATTTCAAGAGGAAGCAAACCACAAAGACAGAACTTAGAACTACTTTATTTTGTCAAGTTTCAAGGAGCTAGCACAAACCGTGTTTGATTTAGACTTAAAAATCTCATCTATCTGTATAGGAGGAAATAGAGTGAAACCTAAAATTTCAAACTGTTACTGGTAACGAACGCTTCATCCTAGAAGAGTGAAAATTGGGCAGGTAAGTGGACTTAGTGAACTGATCATTACCACAGAGATCATCAAGGTCGGATGAAAAAATATTTGCCGAGTATTCAGAAAAACAGTAGTGTTTTGGAAGCTTGGAACACCTTTCCAATGAATGTGTTTTACCCAGTCTTTGCTTTGGCTATTTCAAGAGGAAACAAACCACAAAGACAGAACTTAGAACTACTTTATTTTGTCAAGTTTCACGGAGCTAGCACAAAGCGTGTTTGATTTAGACTTAAAAAACACATCTATCTGTATAGGAGGAAATAGAGTGAAACCTAAAAATTCAAACTGTTACTGGTAACGAACGCTTCATACTAGAAGAGTGAAAATTGGGCAGCTAAGTGAACTTAGTGAACTGATCATTACCACAGAGATCATCAAGGTCGGATGAAAAAAAATTTGCCGAGTATTCAGAAAACCAGTAGTATTTTGGAAGCTTGGAACACCTTTCCAATGAATGTGTTTTACGCAGTCTTTGCTTGTGGCTATTTCAAGAGGAAACAAACCACAAAGACAGAACTTAGAACTACTTTATTTTGTCAAGTTTCAAGGAGCTAGCACAAACCGTGTTTGGTTTAGACTTAAAAACACATCTATCTGTATAGGAGGAAATAGAGTGAAACCTAAAAATTCAAACTGTTACTGGTAACGAACGCTTCATCCTAGAAGAGTGAAAGTTGGGCAGCTAAGTGGACTTAGTGAACTGATCATTACCACAGAGATCATCAAAGTCGGATGAAAAAAAATTTGCCGAGTATTCAGAAAACCAGTAGTATTTTGGAAGCTTGGAACACCTTTCCAATGAATGTGTTTTATGCAGTCTTTGCTTGTGGCTATTTCAAGAGGAAACAAACCACAAAGACAGAACTTAGAACTACATTATTTTGTCAAGTTTCAAGGACCTAGCACAAACCGTGTTTGGTTTAGACTTAAAAAACACATCTATCTGTATAGGAGGAAATAGAGTGAAACCTAAAAATTCAAACTGTTACTGGTAACGAACGCTTCATCCTAGAAGAGTAAAATTGGGCAGCGAAGTGGACTTAGTGAACTGATCATTACCACAGAGATCATCAAGGTCGGATGAAAAAAAATTTGCCGAGTATTCAGAAAACCAGTAGTATTTTGGAAGCTTGGAACACCTTTCCAATGAATGTGTTTTACGCAGTCTTTGCTTGTGGCTATTTCAAGAGGAAACAAACCACAAAGACAGAACTTAGAACTACTTTATTTTGTCAAGTTTCAAGAAGCTAGCACAAACCGTGTTTGATTTAGACTTAAAAAACACATCTATCTGTATAGGAGGAAATAGAGTGAAACCTAAAAATTCAAA